>NW_026918817.1:0-14586 GCF_032062105.1 Saccostrea cuccullata | reverse complement strand
CTTAAATACTGAATATAGGCAAGTTGCTTGTTAGGGGGGGAAAATCAAACACATTTAATCTTATTTGAATTGAAGGATATTCCACATTTCAATATAATTTTCAATTGAAATAAAATGATTTGAAAGAAGTATGGAATAATTGATAAGTAAACAAAAATAACAATGCAATAACAAAAAATAACAATGCCTAAGTTGCATACCACCCACCTCCTTTTGATCTACTTAAATACTTAAAATAATACTGATACAAAAATAAAATATGGTTTTCTTCCCTGAAATGTTTTTTTTTTCAGAATTAAATTTCGAAAGCATTAGAATTTCAAGAGAACGTCTGATTCAATTGACTTTAAATTGTTTACAAGGTAATTTTCCCCCTTAGCCAAAGTCGCCACTGGCAAATTTAAGGTATGCTACTTGACCAACTTTTAGAAAGTTCAAGTCAGAATCATTCATTAAAAACTATTTATAATAATTCCATTTTTCAACAAATTTGAATTAAACATTTGAAATTATACACAATTTCATTCAAAAACTGGTCACAGGAAATCAGTAAGAGACACGATTTATGGGAAATATTTCTTGTGGTGGAAGAATTTTAGATAGAAAATTATTAAAATCCAATTATATTTCAGATTTAATATCGTTGAACACTTTCCTTAAAAGTTTTACTCTGAGCATTTCCAATTTTTATTACATGCTCAGAATATGAAATACTGGTTTCAATGAATAATTTTAGAACAAACTTCATACATACACTCAACAAGCTTAGCCCAGAGATGAAAATAAATTGAAAAGGTCAAAATTTTACACTTTTGCTTAAACTTTTCATAATTTGACCATTATTTCAAAATTAATATCAACAACCACATATTTATTTACTATGTTAAATTACACGATATTTCCAAATATTTCCATTTCTCTTTGTTTTCTCTGTAATAACTCTTTAAAAGTTGATGGAGTTAATTTTTTGATAATTCTACCGGAATGTAAATTAGGCAGGTCGATGTCAGGAGCTAAGAGGCCTAATATGCATGCAAATCTCGTGCGCATCTGCCTCTGTGTCTGACACTAAGGAGGCCAATTTTTGCATGTAAATCTCGTGCGACTGCCTTTGTATTTGGCGTCAGTGGGCGAGGACTATTGAAATAGGCATGAGAATCCTTGCATAATTTAAATGTACTTGTCTACATTTTCAAAGTCTAAATCTACAATTTTATTTCACGATGAAATGGAAATATAAGGAATCACTATCTTATTAGTATAGTATGCTAGGGAAATCAACGATAGTGGGAACACGGGATAATTTATGCAAAACGGACTTTGCCCGTTATGCAATTATCCCATGTTTCCCATTATTGTTGATGTCCTGGCAATACTATACTAACTAGACAGTGATTCCTTAAATAATAGGCATTACAGTCAAAAAAAAAAAGCTTGGTACAAGAAAAAAAACATTGCCTCTTTAAATGTTCAATACTCAATATATGGAACAATTTAATGTGAAAAGGTCACGTAATAATTTATGTCTTTTTATCTGAACGATGTGTCCAATAATAAATGTCATTTTAACAATTGTACGTTAAATATGATTTATTTTTATTTCCAGGATGACATCTGGTGAGATATAAAACGGAAAAATTAGAGTGATTAACCGTAGAGTTACAATTAAAGTTCAAAAGGGTCAAGTTCATTATACCTGCTCATTTTAATGCACATTGACCCCAAAATTTCTTCGCGAATTTGAGTCGTGCTATAGTAGTAATCATCAAAAATATACTTATAAAAAAAAAACCTTGATATGGCTAATTTTATGAGTGACATAGCAAAAAATGGAGCGAATTTAAAGTGAACAACTATGTATTTTTAAGAATATTACATTTAAGCGAATTTAAAGTATGTCGAAATATTTTTACCGTAAAAGGGTAAAAAAAAACATATGTTCAGTACTCTAGTATTTATAAGTATAAAATCGATCAAGCGTTGGTTTCCATTCAAATCATTTTGCATATGACATGAAAAAAATTGCCCTTTTTTGAGAAATATTAAGTTATTAGTATATGTGTCAGGTAGATTTTGATTATAACATTTTCCTTGATAATGAGGGTGGTCTTGTTTCGGTCAGCTGCTGCTTTCTATTTAAGTTTGAAGGACATTAACGCAACCATCCATTAAAATTTATATTTTAATGCACATTGACCCCAAAATTTCTTTGCGAATTTGAGTCGTGCTATATTAGTAATTATCAAAAAATATTCTTATTAAAAAAACCTTGATATGGCTAATTTTATGAGTAACATAACATAGAACGGAGCGAATTTATATATTTTGAAAAATATTACGTTTAAGCGAATATAAAATATGTCAGAAATTATTTTTCAGCGAAAAAAGATGAAAAAACCCCTGTATTCAGTATTCTAGTATTTATTGGTATAAAATCAAATAATCGTTGATTTTCATTCAAATCATTTTGCATATGACATGAATAATTTTGCCCTTTTTTGGAGAAATATTTAGTTATTGGTGTATGTGTCAGGTAAATTTTGATTATAACATTTTCCTTGATAATGAGGGTGGTCTTGTTTCGGTCAGCTGCTGCTTTCTGTTTAAGTTTGAAGGACATTAATGCAACCATCCATTAAAATTTATATTTTTTAAAAAAAATTGTTTGTTGTCACTTTAAATGTGAAGAACATATTTATCTGATTGTATGCAATTTGGAAACTTGCACCAAATTACATTTTGCCAAGTTTCACTCATTTTTATTGCGTGCCTAAAAAGTTCATGGAGTATGAAAAAACTTCTCTTTTTGCAGAAGAAGGCGTTATTGCATAATATGCAAATTTTATCTATCTTTGGAAAGTAATTATTTGAATGACATATTATTGAAATTTGCGATAGAGATAGTTTTATCAGACTTCCTGTGTAATGTTTTGAGCAGTTTCAATCAAGGAAAAAAAACATAACTAGAGAGAGCAAAAATTATGCATAACATGTAAAAAGGGAAAGTATATGGCCATGTATCAAGATTTAAGCTAAAATTAATTAATCGTTAGTCTTTTTTATTGACATTATAATAAAATTTGCGATAGAGATAGTTTTATCAGACTCCCTTAGTTATGTTTCGAGCATGCTGCTAGTCACTTTTGTTGATGCAGCTTTTTCAGTAGGACTCGAATGATGACAAGAGGAGAATGGGGAAGGCGTAGGTGGCACGAAAAAGATTCCTTACTGTTACTGCCAAATAGCCCAAAGTTACGAGTATAGGTATAAATTTGTAGCTCTCCTTCGGTAAGTGACGGCGTCTCCATGTGAAAAATTGTCGTAAGGTAGGAAAAGCAATACGCAATAGTTTTGTATAAGAACAATAATGGGAAAGAAAAAAAACACAAATAAGAATTATTCATTACAATAACAGTCTTTTCCTAAAATATAAACAACAAAAAACACGAAGTACATAGAAATAGTCTTTCATTTGTTTTATGCTATTTTTCAAACAAAATTAATTGTACGTGTAAGATATTTTTGAAAACAATTTTCTTTTTAACCAAGTTCCATTTTATTCTTAATTTTCCAGATTATAAATGCAGTATTGAATCTGTTGTATATAAAGATAACCACCATTCCCGCTAATTGTGTTTATTTCCTACTGGTCACTACAGCCATGTGCTTATCAGCTGTTAACAGTTATAGGATCTATAAATATCTGTAGCCTTATCTCTTATCTGCTAAGCCCCTCCTGCTGAATACTGCGGTAGTCACTACCGCTGCCTCGGGTTTAAGAAAAACAAAACTCTTGCATGTTAAAAATGTCCGTCAATCAGGGTAAAAAGAAAAGGAGTGGTAATAGGAGTGCATATGCTAATTTAAGTGTTAGTGATGATACAAACGGTGAAAAACAATCGGAAGGGGGTGAGATTTTGAAAAGTATATTGGCGGATCTAAAGTTTTTGAAGGAAAGCATAAAAAAAATGTGAAAAATGATGACCTAAAAATGACTGTTAGTACCATCGTTAAAGAAATCATTTCTGACCACAATAAAGAAATGGAAGAAATGTACGCGGAAAGAATAAAATCAGTACAAGAAACTATTGATAAGCAAAGATCCGACATAGAAAACCTGAAAGCAGAAAACAATGAAATAAAAAAAATTGCAAATTCGGCACCAGCCAGATCAAACTGAAACGAACAGTATCGAGAAAAAATAACATTAAAATACATGGGGTGAAAGAAATTAAAGGTGAAAATATCTTGGAGGTCGCACAAGAAATTATTAAGGGAAGCACAGGGGTGGAAGTTCCGGAGAGTGATATTATAGCTATACATCGTATTCCAGGAAGAACGGGTCATCAACGGCCGATTCGGATGAAAATGAGAAACAATACAGCCAAAACCAGGATTATAATCCATAGGTCAACCATGAAGAAAAACATGGATTCTTCGATTCGCCTCAGTGATGATGTGACCTACTTGAACAGCAAACTGATAAACAATCTACTCGAAAACCCCAAGATCAAGACAGCATGGTATTTCAACGGGCACATATATGGCCAAGTGGGGGACGAAAGGGTGGTTTTTGACATCTTTGACCACATAGATGAAAATTAAATTCTAAAGACGACCAGGAGTAAAAGATGTAAACCGGAAATTACTATACCTACGCACGGGTTCTGAGATTACACAGCATAGACAAACAACCGGTATTGAGCGACTACACATGTACCATACGGACATTCGATGTATGTGAATAATGGTATGAATTATTGCCAGAACAATCCTCTATAGACATTACTGTAACGCAAAATATGTTTTATTTTTCTTTTCATGTTTTCTTTCTCTTACTTTCCTCTTCTTCTTTCTCTTTTCGTATGGCATGTTTTCAGCAAAGAGATAAAACCAAACATTTAATTTACAGTCTGAATTCCAGTCGGTGTCAATTCCCTATGTCGGTACTTTGTGTTGATGGAAGTTAAAATATTATCAGTTAACTGTCAAGGTCTGGGTTATGTCGCAAAACGTAGAGATATTTTTAATTATTTAAAATCACTAAAATATAACATATACTGCTTACAAGACACTCACTTCTCACCTGAAATTGAGAATGAAGTGAGAAACATGTGGGGTTATAAATGCTTTTTTAGTTCTTTTACAAGTAACTCCAGAGGTGTTGCATTTCTTGTAAGTAACAACTTTGATTTCAAGGTCATATCAGAAAAAGGTGATAAAGATGGAAATTTCCATATTATTAAAGCTTGTATCCAAGGTCAAGAATTAGTTATATGTACTGTATATGGTCCAAAAAATGATGCTCCAAGTTTTTTTTGAGAAAATTGAAACATATTTAGAGGACATGAATTGTAGTAATGTTATATGGTGCGGGGATTTTTAACTTAGTGTTGAATCCAGAACTAGATTATTTTAATTATAAACATGTAAACAACCCAAAGGCTAGAAGTAAATTATTAGAAATCATGGAGTCCAATGGATATATAGACCCCTTTAGACAACTACATGAAAATGACCGAAGGTATTCTTGGCACAAGAAAAAGCCTTTCAAACAGAGTCGTCTTGATTTTTTTGTCATCTCAGAAACACTCTTGCCCTGCCTTGAAAAAATGTAACATTGAAGCAAGCTATAATCAGACCATTCAATGATTTCTTTGGTGTTAAAATTTCATGACTTTAAAAAAGGACCAGGCTTTTGGAAATTTAATAACTCTCTTTTAAGGGACAAAGAGTACTTAGATAGCATTAAAGAGGTTATTAATTATATTAAAAAGCAGTATGCTGTTCCAGTTTATGAAAGAAAATGTATAGATTCTCTCCATGACAAAGATATATGTTTTACTTTAATTGATCAATTGTTTCTTGAAACTCTCCTAATGGAAATCAGGGGCAAAAGTATATCATATTCTTCATACCTAAAAAAAGAAAAATGAAAATACAGAAAAAAAAATTTAAGAGAAAAAATAAAACACCTTGAAGAAAATATTACAGATGCAAATATTTCTGATTACGAAAAAAAAAACAAGACCTTGAAAATTTAAGAAAACATAAATTACAAGGTATATATGTAAGAAGTAGGGCACGATGGGTAGATGAGGGAGAAAAACCTACAAGATATTTCTGTTCTCTAGAATTTTGAAAGTATACTAGTAAAATAACACCTATGCTAGAATTAGATACAGGAAAGATAATCCACGATCAAGCACAAATTTTAGAAGAAACAAAGAACTTCTATGAAAAATTATATTCTAAATCTGTTTTGAGTAAACCACTGAAAGAATTTGAGTCTGATCTAATAAGTGAGGATTCTACAAAATTATCTAATGCAGAAGCTGAAGAATTAGAAGGTTTCATTACTTTACAGGAGGCTTCTAGCACTTTACGTAAAATAAAAGCAGACAAATCACCAGGTTCTGATCATGGTTTTTCAACATAATTTTTTGGAAATACCTTGGGTACTTTGTTATTAGATCAATTAATTATGCATATGAGAATAACCTTATGTCTATCCACAGAGATATGGCATAATAACACTTTTACCAAAGGGGGATAAGCCAAGACAATTTCTCAAAAACTGGCGGTCAATAACACTCCTAAATACTGTATACAAAATTGCATCAGGTACTATTGCTAACAGAATAAAAATAAACTTGACAAATTGATAAATAATGATCAAACAGGATTTATTTCAAATAGGTACATAGGAGAAAATACACGTTTGGTTTATGATATAATGCAGTATACAGAAGAAAAAAATATACCAGGCTTGTTACTTTTGATTGACTTCGAGAAAGCTTTTGACACTATTTCATGGAATTTTATTCAGAATTCCTTGCAGTTTTTTTTAATTTTGGTCCCTCAACACAAAAATGGGTGAAACTGTTTTATACTAATATAAGTTCCACAATTAATCAAAGTGGTAAATTTTCACAAAGATTTAATATACAGAGAGCGTGTAGACTGGGGATCCTCTATCACCCTATATCTTTATCCTGTGTGCAGAAATTTTAGCAATAATGATAAGAAAAATAAAAAAAATCAAGGGAATCACTGCTAAAAAAAACATGGAAAAGGAAATATCCCAATTAGCAGATGACACCTCAATTCTTTTAGACGGTAGCAAAGAATCATTGACAGAAGTGATGAAAACATTAGAGAAATTTTCCGATATGTCTGTATCTATCTAAATTAGTCAGTGGAGTAAGAGATATTTAACACCTATTGGAAAGATAACTGTTCTTAAAACTCATGTTTTCTGCTAAACCATATACTTATGGCTATTCCTAATCCACCAGAAAAACCTTTTGAAGGAATTGGAAAAATTATTTTTCTCATTTATATGGAACGGTCCACAGCACAGAGTGAAGAATGTTTAGTAAAAAAATATGAAGAAGGCGGACTAAAAATGATAAATCTAAGAGCTTTCACTGCATCACTTAAGTTATTTTGAATGAGACAGCTTATTTTGTCAGATAAAGGTTTACAAAACTGTTTACGCAAGATAGATTTGACAAAACTATTAACATGCGGCATTGAATACATTAAAAATATCATGAAAACCCGAAAAACAAGTTTTGGAAAGATGTCTTTGAAGCTTGGATTGAATTAAGTAATAAACATTATAATGTATGTAAGGTTAGGAGACATACCAATTTTTTATAACCTAAAATTGTCATTTTTGGAAAAGGCATTTATAACAAAAATATGTATGATCTGAATATTAGATTTATTAATGATCTTATAGATAAAAAATGTTCCTGTTATAGTTATGAGGAATTTTGTGGCATATATCCAAATGTAAGGCTTAATTTTGTAGAATTTGCAGGTATAATACATGCTATAAAGGCATGGATGAAAGCAACAGACACTAATGATATAATTACAAAATTACCTAACCCATTAATTTTGCCAAAAACTCATATTCTTTCAAAGTGTAAAAAAGCAAAACTGTTTTACGAAATGATTAATGTAAATGATATTGAACCCACTGGGAAAACAAGATGGAATGATATTTTTAATATAAGGGAAAGTGAACGGAAAAGGATTTTTAAACTTCCATTCAAAAATTACAAAAAATAGTAAATTTAATGGTTTCAATACAGAACTTTAAATAAAGTACTAGGTACAAACTCATATTATTTCAATTAGGAAAAGAGATGATAACTTATGTTCTTCTCTAATATGGAAGACGAAACAATAATACATATTTTATGAGAGTGTGGCAATGTATAGACCTTCCTCAACAGTTTTGAAAGACATTGTGAGCAAAGGACAGGTTGGAACTTTTATTTACAAAGCAAAGTTTCATTTCCTGTAAAAAACAAAGATATTCATAACTTGATGGCCATATGGATAAAATATTATATATATACAATGAGATTATTAGAAAAAAAAAACAAGATGTCAGACTTAGCATATAAGAATGGTGACAGAGAGATGTTTGACACCAACTGGAATCTGTGGAATCAAATGTTTTCATAAAATGTTATTAAATGAAAAAAAAATTTTTATGTAAAGGAATTTTAAAACATGCCAACTCTCCCTCCCCTCTCTCTCTTTCTTTCTTTTTTTCTCTCTCTATCTTCTCTCTCTCCCCCTCTCTTTTCTCTCTCTCTATCAAAAAACAAATCTGTAATATATTAAATTTTGAATTATGAATTGTGAAACAGATTGTGTAAAATAAATAAAGAATTAAAAAAAAACTTTGTTTCCATTTATCTTTTAATATGAATTTCATAAATTCAACTACAGTATACAGCATACAGTGTATCATGACTTGTTTTGTCAAATGTAATGTCATTTTATTAGACAATGTATTTTTTTAGTAATCTCATAGCATTAGCAAATTTAATGTGTTGCAGCTATTCCCAAAGAATTGGACCAATGGATTCATTCAGGCAGCAAGTTAATCCATCATTTAAGGAAAATGGTATGCTCCATATTAGCTATAAACCATGCAATAATCCTGGCAAAATAATAAAATATAACAGTAAAATTGCCATCATTTAAACATGCTTCAAATGTTTGTGCATGTTTCCATACATTGTTCTGAATTTAATTGAATTTTAAACACCAAATTACTCTCAATAATGGTATGTATATACATGTTGTATGTCCTGATTTTCTCATACATGTATTTTCAGAATTGATTTCATCCACAAGAACATGGAGTGATGGAAATAATTTGCAGCTGCTCAATATTCCTTGTACAGTCTACCTTTAATTTGAAAAGCTGTTTATTAAATAAATTTTCTTGATAAAAAATGCTTTGACTTTTTCATATACATTTACTTATTGTAAAGGTTTTGAAAAAGCTGTTAAGATTTGATAATCTTGACTTGCATATATTTTGTGTGGTGGGTGTCAATGTTTATCAGATTTTATTTCCAGCATGTACATTGTTTTTATTTGTTTTTTTAAATAATAGGAGATTAAAGGCTCCCCTAATCGATTCAAAACAGGAAAGGGGACCACCATTTTATTCTGAAGGGGTGAGGGGCAAGTTTTCCCAAGTCAGTTTTTATTTCTTTTCATGTCAATGAAGGGCAGGTCTACTAATATTTATTTCCAATAAAATGAAAGACAGATTATTTATTTTCTTCTTCACTGAAAAATGTCTGACATGCCAAAAATAATTTTAAAAAATCAACTTATAGTAGGGGGAGCACTGGTCTAGGGCAGATTATTTATTTCTTATCCAGTCTGGGACAAAAACTTATTTTCAACATTTTTGAATCCGAACCCCCACCCCCTCTTTCGGAATAAAATGGTTGTCTCCTTAACAAATACAGGAATATCTATGCTTTCCACTTACAGTACCTGGCCATAAGTGAGTCATAATTGCATTTTTACCTTTTTCATTTCATTGAAAAACCTATTTTATAAGAACTAGTTGTGAAAACAATTTAGCTCAATTTTCATGATTTTTTCACTGAAACATACAGAATTATTCACATTTTCCTATCTTAAAGGATAAACAAAATGATACTTAAAACATTGAGAATATGTTATCAAATATTGTCAAGATAAAATTTTCTAACCTCAAATTACTATGATTTCTTAAACACAGAAGACTTAAAATTTTTGTTTCTGCACTTGACCTGTGAATTCACGCTAATGCATGAAGACAAAACTATTTTGAAAAAAATGTGAAGAAGCTACATCAAATTCTGCATTTTATGGTGCATTAGACATTAAAAAGAAACAAAAATGACACTGCAATAATATATATTTTTTCAAAAAATGCGTTTTTAATGAAATAAATAGTGGAAAAATGCAATTATGACTAACGTATGGCCAAGTACTCTAGTTCTTAAAACGTACAATTTAAATCCTTTAGGAGTTGAAGGTTTGAATGAAAGTCATGATAGAATCTCTTATGCGAAAAAAATATTTGTACACAAGTGTATGTACAGTAGTGACTGTCCAGAGGGGTATAGTTATCGAATTAATTATTGATAGCGCAGTACGGTTAAGGCAACCCATGAAAAAAATATGGTAATGAGGCCTAGGTCATAATGAGGTTTGACGTCATGACAGTTGCTCCGCCCTGATTGATTCTTATAAGGAAATGGAGCTCAAAATAACTTTTTACCGAAATTTGCAAGAATTTGTAACAAACGGCAATATTTCCTTTTTTAAATAAATAATTATTAGTGAATCTCTCTTATATAGAATAGTATGTTTTTAAAATAATTCATTTTTTTTTATGTACCATTTGGCTGCATTCGGCTTCAGCCAAGCGTTTGCACTCGATGACACGGAATGTTGTTTACATCTACAAACGTGGCGATATCAGCTGAGATATGCAGTGGATTTAAATGCAATAACCAGACAATCTTTAAAGAAAATAAATAAAATAAGAGACAAGACATTGTTTATCCCTATTACGAGACTATGAGGACATTATTACGGAAAATAATGGAAGACTGACGCGATCTGCACAAGCTCCCTAGATCCATCACTGTCTGCAGTGCATTCAGCCATGCTTTTGTTAACATCGAAGAAAATCCCATCGCAAATGTGTACGTGTTCATTTAGATGTATTATCACAGTCAGTGAAAAACTAATGCAGTGCAGTGTGTGTACCCCCCCCCCTTCCCCCCCTTCCCAACAGCCTACACGAAGTTGCACACTATCTTATTAGAGATTTAAAAATGTAATTGTACAAAATATAGAGTGAATTAGCTTATTTTCTTTGAGACGACATGTGTAATAAGGGGGATTATCAGTAATACAAACTTAAACTAAATTAAATTTGATATTTCATTGTTGCGGTTAATGAGTTGACAATGATTTACTGAGCATGTAATATTGTTGTCTTTTTGGCATACAAACATGCTACATAATAAAAAAAGTATCTGTATCATTATGTTGAAAACAAAGAACCTCCACTTCAGATCTATGGTTGTAAATTTATACAATTTCTATATTAATTATTTGTTATTGTATGATCAAATTCTGCATCTATGGTGCTTTAGGCATTAAAAAGAAACGACAAATGACACTGCAATAATATTTTAGAAAAATGCGTTTTTCAATGAAATATATAGTGGAAAAATGCAATTATGACTCACTTATTGCTAAGAACTGTAGTTCTTAAAACGTACAATTCAAATCTCTTAGGAGTTGAAGGTTTGAATGACAGTCATGATAGAATTCTTATGCGAAAAAAACATTTGTACACAAGTGTATGTACAGTAGTGACTGTCCAGGGGGTATAGTTATCGAATTAATTATTGATGGAGGCTGTCAAATGACTATTATAAATGAATATTTCCATTTTTATTATTAATCAGCATTTTAGATTACATGCTGCGGCAAACTTTACACCTACATGTAGCTGCATGTGTGTTTACACATATTCAAGGAAATGCGGAAGGTCTGGAAGACGTCTTTTAGGATACATAAATCATACATTGTATAGACAACGAAGTAATAAAATAGAAAGTAATATCCAGGATGGTTTATGCATACTGTTTGCTTAAGTAAAAAGATCCCAGTGCAGTCTGCAAGTATAATTATTTAAAACCAACGAGGTAAACAAACTATATCAAGTACTAAAGAGTTATCTCCCATGCTGGGTCAACGATGCGTTTGAAAACTATATTTAGATTGACTGTAGCAAGATGTCAATTTTTAATGAAAAAGTTCAAGGGCATGACAAACAATCTAAAAAGAAGGTTTATGTTTTAGATTAACCATTTTACTGCATTAATTTTTCAAAAAGTTATGCTCATTTCTTTGTAATCTTTTAGGTAATTTATAATTTCCGATGATATAGGAAAATCCCTATTTTTCATATACTACTGTCTGTTTTAGGTGAATAACCTAAATGTATCGGAAAACTAACTGAATGATCATCACTTTTGCAAAGTATATATACTTAGGGACAATTTAAAACAATGTGGAGGTATTTTTTTGTTTGCTTTGGCCTTGAACTTGTTGGTTAAATTTGACATTTCATTTGTTGACATAAAATCGGAACCCACGTGACTGCAGAGGGTCACATAATGACAAAAATTCCAAGGTGAATAGCGATGGACATACTCTTTAAGATAACATAAAGCTATTTTAAGTACAGTGTCTTGCTAAATAATAAAACAGTTAAACATTAAGTGTATCGTTTTCGGTGACTTTTTATAGAAAATGGTGCCTTAACTGTCTGCGAGATTGTAGTCTATGTAAACATTCCACCAACTGGCATTTGCGTCCGTTAGCTTGCGTCCGAGTAAGGAGCAAAATTTGTCTTTAAAATTTTAATTTGATCAAATTGTGCCTTTTGTTACGTCATTCTTATGGTCAGTGTGCTAAACATGCGGAAGTTTGACCTCATTTTCGGAGTTATTATGTCATAAGAATTATAATGTAATGTCACAATATGTGTATATTTTTCTGATCTTTCCAATGATATCAAACTCAATAATTTCCGAAAAACGATTAAATTTTTATTAAACTGTTTCCAAAACTTTTGAAACTCGTATGATGTTATAATATCCTGGTGATCTTGAACTAAACGATACCATCGAGTCTGACACGTCTACTTCATATTTGGATATTTAACGGGAAAAGACATTAATGGTAATCTTAATACCCGACCCAGTTTTATAATATACCTGATGACTTTAACTTTTCTATTGTCAACTACTTCATCACTCGAGGGGTTTCATCTTTCAGTTGATTCAATAGACAAAAGCACAGTGCGGTGTGACCTGTTGGCAAAGGATGTTCATTCCTCCATTGCACCTCAATCCACCTCATGATGTTTTGGAAGTCTGTTGTTACCTCTGCTCCAATTTAGTATTGTTTGATGGATTTTTGACTCGAATACTGTTCGTTGTGTCCATATATTTCATGACTTGTCTTGTATAGTCTTATTGTTCAAAGACAAAACAACAATTACATTTTTTTTTTTAACTTTTATATAGACTCTACGAAATGTTGATTTGAAATTGAAAAAAAAAAAGTACGGATCAGGGGTAAGAGCTTCAGTATTAGAATTTAGCTCTAATTATTTATAGCACAAAAGAATTAAATCCTCAAAAATCGTCCTTTCTGTTCCAAAAAGTAAAACAGGAAAACAATACTTGTAATGAGCAAGAGTGTTTTAAACCAGATTTCTGTTATTCATGGTTACTCGCTTATGGGCTTTGATACAAGGGAAAGGAGCCTAAAGAACATGTACGGAAACCGCCACTCTACTTTAAGATTGATTAATTCTATATTGTTTAACGTCCCATTTGAGAATTTTTCACTCATACAGAGACGTCAACGTATGCCGGTGAGGGGCTTCAAATTTAGACCTATACTCGGCACTCAGGGCCATTGAGCAGTGAGGGTTCTTTATCGTGCCAACGCCTACCGTGACACGGGACTTACGTTTTTAAGGCTACTGTATATCCGAAAGACCCGTGACTTTCACTTCTTGTGCCAAGCGTTTGGCGAAGGAACAGTCACTACCTTTGTTTACATCTTAGATTTGACGCGGCGCCTTTAACGAGAATCCAACCCGGACTTCCCATCACGAAGCAAACGTTCTGCCAATAGGCTACCGTGACCGGTCTCTACTTTAAGAGACGTTATTCCCTTTTGATTATTCAGTCATAATAAAGAATTGCTATTGATAATGTAATTGTGATAGTAAATGATATAAATGATCAATCATAATTAAAGGATAATGCAAAATTATTTATGTTTAATGAAAAAAAATACTTTTATAGTTGATGGCCAAGATATGTTTTAGCTATGAATAGATGCATGTTAGACAAAATACTGAATGTTACGTTATGTACCATAATTATCAAAATAACTGAAAGAGCAGGAAAGGTTGAAAGAAGAGGTCTGTGCTAGGTTTTTGCTGACGACACTAGTTTAGTGCTTAATCTTAACACTGAATTAATGGTTAATAAATGGAGGTGAAGGTTTCATTCTAATATACAGATGAGTACATAAATCCAATTTCAAAGAAATAATGGCCTTTTGACCTTTTATTATTTAAATAGACACGGGTCTTGCTTAGAATATTAAACAAATTGGATATTGTGTTGCCTAAAACCTCCAAACTCCCAAAGCATTTACATAATT
>NW_026918816.1:0-148068 GCF_032062105.1 Saccostrea cuccullata | reverse complement strand
CAAACCGTCCATCCCCCGCCCATTTTCGTCATGTCGCAGTAAACACTTATTGGAATGACAGGACTAGTAGTGGTTCCGTAAGGATATATATCAAACACCCCTGAGTTTGTGTTACCATCCGATTTAAGATCCTTACAGTCTTTTGGAAAAACTATAGCTAAAAAACAATTCACAGGAATAACTAAAAAAAACCTTTCAGAACAGTTATTGCAAGATAAAAATTTCAAGTTTCTAGTTTGAAGTATGTTCTGTGTTATATACTTTTCAGTCATTTACAAACTGCAATTGTCTTATGATCAAGAATGATACAAATATACATAATTATCCCTAAAATGAATTTCATTAATGCCTTATCAAATTGTTTATTCGATCTTTTTTTCTTTGGTATTTTCTTGACAGTAGAAGTACGTTTTTTGTTGAACTATGTTCAGACAGTTTCTAGCGCAGTAATTTTACAATGAATTATATAGCGGTCGTCGTGGTGTTATTTACTCCCCTGTGAAATTCAATACAAACTTGTACCAGTCTATATAAACTCGAAGAAACTTCCGCAATAAAACTAGTCCATCTCATTTTTCTGATTTAATCTAATTTTCATAAATGATTTGAAAGTACATGAAATGGAATTTTATTTAACTTAATTTGAATAGCATATTTTTGTCATCTTTCTTGAGAAATGACACATAAATTTTGATTTCCGTATGAAAAAAAGTCCCCATTCTCCGTCATTTATCATTCGGAAATCCTCGGCTGACTCCACTACGCTCCATCACAAAAAGTGCAAGGTCATCCAAGGAGCAACAACTGGTCTAACTGGTTTGACAATCACGCGATTGTCTAAATATAGAGACGTAAACAAAGATGTAAGGAAAGGAACGCTAAGGTTTAACCCAACTTCTTTCAATTTGTTTCAGCAATAAAGAGACAGAACAACATTCCTTTAAAATAAAAAAACACTGCGGAAAATATTTATTTGCTCTGACAAGTAAAATGACCTGTTAGACTGGAAAATTTTTGACAGACCAGATACATGCAACTCATTTTTTTACGTTGGTATAAAGCATTAAAGTGTGTTTTTTCAAATGACATTAATTTTGCAAATTTCAAATTTATCAGCATTCAGTTGGTCACACAACACCAAATTTGAAAAATGTGTGTGTACTTGTATTGCAGTCCTTATAAATTGTATCATTTGAAATAGTATATAATTAAAACAGTTAAGATTAATGAAACAGCGTATGCACGGACACAATTTAATACATGTAATCCCAATGATCGATCTGTGAGAAAGATCGTTCCTCATGATTACAACTATTTTTTATTCTTGTAGTAGCTCGGTAAACTACGTATGTCTGATTTTTAATTACATTTGAATCAAATCAAAATTACAAACTTTAAGTCTCACTCGCGTGGTGCAGTTGTTAAAATAGTTTGCTCTAGAGATTCAACGTAATGTTAATTGATCACGTCGCATTTTGCAATTCGAGATTCTTTTGATGAGACCATATAAACCGAAATCCCATGTAGCAGTATGTGCTTGCACAAAACGATCCCTCACTACTCAATGGTTCTGAGAGCCGTGTATAGGTAAAAATTTGTAGACTTACCTGTAGCTAACAGGTAGTGTTTCAATGATTAAAAAATTATCGAACGTTAAACGTAAAGTTTACTTCTATATAGATATTACTTGAAATGAAATTTAAAATTATGGAATAACAAAACTTGATGATAAAGTTATACTGTGATGGTAACATCGAATATAAAGAGTGTTTCTTTGTTTGTAAAACACATTCTAAAGAGAGTAGGGGGCCTTTTGATTTAAATGTTGCAGAAATATAAAAGTAGGGTAATAAATTACTGTTTAAACCCTAACAACAAAATAGTATTTTCGAGTTTGAAAAAAAATTTTTTTTGGTAATGGGGGTTGTTTGTTTGGTTTGGTCAAACTGTTGAGGTAAGAATTAGAAAGAATTAACCCAGAACTAAACTTAACTGTATGACGAAAAATCAGAAAGAAAAAAATAGAAAAGACGATATTTTAGTAACAAAATAAAATTCCGTCAATTGCAACTTCATCAGTCATTCGAAATAAAAGTAAATAAGAAATGGTAAGTTAACAGACATGACTATTACTTAGTATAAATTGTTTTGAAATTCAAATTTTGCAATTAATTGTTAGACATAAAACTGTATTGTCTCTGAAATGATCATGAACAGTATTTTTAAGCGTCTTCTTCCTTAACAATGAGAGACCGCTTGCTCCGTGATCGGGAGGGGATAATGAGTTCAAATCTCGGCCACCACTGACCAACATTGATAAAAAAATAGGTAACTTCCGTTTCTTTGCAATGAACTCAGAACTTTTATATGAAATATTGCGTGTCCCTCAGAAGAGACCTTTAAACCTAGGCCTGTGTGCATGTCTGGTAAGAAGGGGATTTCTAAAATAGGTATTTATGTTGTAATTATCATACTAATGAATATACAAAATTGAGAGATAGAGAGAGTAAAAATTAGAAGTATTTTAGGGATAGAAAAGGTTAATTTACCTCTTTTGACGATTTGAACATCTTCTTTGGTCTTGGTTACATCCTCCTCGAGTTTCTTCACCATCTGTCCCAGGGATTCTACAGATTTTTGGATCCGCTCCTGTTGGATGAGAAGTTCTCGGATTTCGATCATTGTCTCATAATAACTGTCCCAGCGATTGTTTTCTCTGGAATAAATGTTCTGGGAAGCTGTACACAAGAAGCTGCAAGCAAGGAAGGCTGCCCATACCATTGCCATGTTGAACTTTCTTACTGCTGTTTAAACGAATGTGTTTCTGAAATAAATATTTTGTGAATATATCCACAGCTTTATACATAGGCCTAAACGCGGAAGATAAAAATTTAACCAATGAAATAAGTCAAAAATCTTAACCCTCAATAGGTCACTAAAATGTTGAGCGAAAATTTTTACATTCATGGTATATTGAATGAATTCAGATAAGTTTATCAAGCATGGACAAGAGGCGTAATATTAGAGAATAGGCGGGATTTGCGTTAGAATGATGAATAGGGTTTTTTTCGTTAGAATGATGAAGGAAAATGAAGTTGAGTCCTATATAAAAAAGTGTTAAACATTATTTGCGGTGTAAAAAAATGGAATAAAAAGAATCTCACATGATTTGTAGTTATATATGATTTTTATCCAACTCGTTGTGTGTTTTTATCCCCTCGCCAAGTCTCGGGGATAAAAACCACACAACTCGTTGGATAAAAATCATATCATACTACAAATCATGTGAGATCCTCTATATACAATATTTCTATACAGACTCTCCTCCTGCCACAGGAAAATTTTCAACACAACAAGACAACAAAAGCAGATTTCTCCCTCACCATCAACTTTATAAGGAAAAGTAATTTCATGTAAAACAAACAAAGTACTCCTAATTTTAAATAAACCTGTCTAATAAAGACCTTGAAAAATAACTAAGAAAAAAAATTAGGAAAAAAAAGAAATAATTTTAAAATGCTTATTTATTTATGGCATAGAAAAAATTCTGGCTAAAATATTACCTAGTTTAGGATAGCTCACAAAAAAAGAGCAGACAGAAACTCAAAATTTCACTTAAAAATATAAGTATAAAACTCTTTTTTTAAATTCTATTATGGAGATGTGGGGTTTGAAACGCTTCCTTCATTAATGTAAAAATCACATGCTTTCACAATTTTCCAGATAAGGATTTTGAGTTTGAATACAGTTCGTTATTTCCATATCTTGCATAGTAGTTTTGTATAAATGCTTTGCTATATAAATTTCCATAATAATTGTTACATTTTCTTTTAACAGCCAAATTACCTCATATACAAGTAATACAATGTCATTAGCATTTAAATAAACATATTTTTACAGTGATAAATAAGACAAAAAAATGTGACTTTGCTCTTTGAAGCAAATTCAAATGGGGGGGGGGGTGGGGGTGGGGGGAGGGGGCAACGTCCCTAAGGATCTGCCACAGTCATAGATATAGTTATCAAAGTTCCTGTGTTCATCAATTGATGTGTATTAAAATACACTTAACTTTACTTCCTTTTAAGCTTTTTATTGTTTTCGATCAGTCCGTTTATCACCCAAAAATTTTACTGTTGGAGATGTGCACGAGTCGACAGCAAAAAAAATCACTCACTTTGTTAAGAGCTCATAGGAGTATCTATCGTTATAATTAGTGTCTTAAATACAGCTAAGCGGAATACAGCCAGCCTATCAAGTTAGAAATTTAATTTGAATGTTTTACAAACCATATTTGGATGGAGATTCTTTCCTAATGAATACAGTGTCATATTGTTTGGTTTGTATGAAAATAAATCAGGAAGCACGATCGACCGCGTGTTTCTTTCCTTGTATAACTTTTCCAAGTAGACTGACTTGATTTCGGAAAAAACAGGCGAAAATAAAAGACTCATAAAAGAATGAATGTTTTTTTTTCATGAAGGAAATGTTTGTTCCTAACAGGGTGTCTTTCATCAACAATTTCCTGATGTAATAATCCATGTGGTGCTAAGAGCACTCATAATCCCTATATTGCTTACCATACTACAACAAAGGCCTTCAAAACACAAAACAAGATACAGAAGGAATAGAAAGATTATGCAACACATGCATATCAAAAAATAGATGAATGTCCCCTTCAGTAAACACTTATTTAAATATCTTTTGTCAACGTACGTTCTGCGTCGTAAAAAAAGATATCCTTTAAACCCAACTTTTCCTCGAATTAGTATAAAGAAAGAATTGTCTTTATTTCGGCTTCTGATTTGTAGGGGATTTGAACGAAATATTTCGGTTACCCTTCTCCTGGAATTTTTTAAAAACATTTTGTTACAAAATAAATCCGGCTTTTTACATCACAATAAATAGCACACGTATGTAAAACAAACAAGTTTTATTCTTCAAGACAGAAAAAAATGTCAAATCAAAATTTGAAGTATAAGCTTGTTAAACAAGAGGCCTATTGGCCACATCGCTCACCTGAAAACTTTTGACCATTCTGTTCTTTACCAGATTTCACCCTTGTTATACATAATGCATCCCTACCCTACCCCACTGATCATAATTGAGACATTTTGAAATCTACACTATCCCATGATCCTTCCATTGGCACATATGTTTCAGCTTTTTTGGCCCAGTGGTTCCTGAGCAGATTTTCAAAGATTTTTCCTATATATTTCTAAGTAAAACTTTGATTCCCCTATAATGGCCCTGCCCTTCCACCGGGGGTCATGATTCCTACAATTTAGAATTTACACTACCTCAGAATTCTTCCACATAAGCTTAACTTTTTCTGGCCCAGTGGTTCTTGAGAAGATTTTCAAAGATTTTTCCTATATATTTCTATGTAAAACTTTGATACCCCATTGTGGCCCCGCCCTTTCCCCGGGGGTCATGATTTTAACAATTTAGAATCAACATTATACCAGGATGCTTCCACATAAGTTTCAGCTTTTCTGGCCCAGTGGTTCTTTAGAAGAAGATTTTCAAAGATTTATTCTATATATTTCTCTATAAACTTTGATTCCCCATTGTGGCCCCGCCCTTCTCCCGGGGGTCATGATTTAAACAATTTACAATCTACACTACCCCAGGATACTTCCACATAAGTTTCAGCTTTACTGGCCAAGTGGTTTTTGAGAAGAAGATTTTTTAATGACCCAACCCTATTTTTGTCTTTTCTTGATTATCTCCCCTTGCGAGGGGATATGTCCCTTCATTTTAACATTTCAAATTTCCCTTCACCCAAGGATGCTTTGTGTTAAGTTTGGTCAAAATTGCCCAGTGGTTCTTAAGAAGAAGTCGAAAATGTGAAAAGATTACAGACAGACAGACAGACGGACGGACAGACGGAAGGACGGAAGGACGACGGACAAAATGTGATCAGAAAAGCTCACTTGAGCCTTCGGCGCAGGTGAGCTAAAAAAAAGAAAAGAAATTATTTTTAGATTTACTTTATTCATTTTCAGACATACCACACATACGAGCATAAAGTATATTGATATTTTTAAAGGATTGCCTGACAAAAAAGAGAAGAAAGCATTGGCTCAAACAAATTTCTTACGAATTAAAGTGTAATAACAGACTTTTCTTTTGAAAAAAAAATCCTTTGAGGGGGTGTTGGGGCTGTACATGAATGGTTTTTATGACATACACATTTTTTTTAGATATGCTAAGTTTACTTCCAAATAGCAACATAAATGTTAAATTTTTAATTAAAAACCTATTACGTATATACATTTATTCTACAGACGGTACAATCAATAGAAAACAGAATGCATGGTATTACTTGAAGACATTTTGTTTTTATTTATTATGTTAAGTATAGTATATATAATATCAAGAGAATATAGCTATATATATTTAATTTCAGGTACAGCAATCTGTTATTTTTGCATTAATACTTCGTCTGCTTTAATACGCTTTTTTGTGTATAATAAATACCAATACTATGGTATTTAAATACCAATACTAAAATTTTTAGCGCTAAACTTAGCACACAACGTTAACTTGATATAGGCAAAACAATTTTCAAAGTATTTATGTGCAGTATATATATTTTAAATTTAGTAAAGAACTTTTTTTATCTTGTATATCAGTATAAAAGGAAACAGAATGATTACCGGCCGCCAGGAGGCGGTCGGCTGTTTGAAGTCGCTATGCATTTCTGTGGAGTCAAAACAATTTATATGAAAATATTTAACATGAATATAATAGTATATTAAAAAGTGCGTCTAAAATGTTTAACTAAAACACACAATGAACTTGACAAGCTAAGAAATTTTTAAGTGCGGAGAAAATTAGGACACGTGTTGGGTATGATCTAAAGCAAAGACCGCTTTATGTTTATTACACAATTTTACTTTCTCTATTTTAAACACGATTTGCTGTAGTATGTATTTATTTTAAAATGACGTGTACACATGTACATATATAAACATTTTCACAAATATGGTTAAATGTCAATTCATCAAAAGACCTAGCAGGTTACAGAATATTACAAGATTTGGCCCTAGCAGACGAGGATATTACGCGTTTTACAACGTGCAAAAACATTTTCCCGCTACACCTCAAAGAAACTAAAAGAGAAGAAATGTAGCGGCGGATCTAAGGGGAGATTAGTTTTTCCTCTAAGAGAGAGCAAGGAGCCCCAGATATTTGTTGCGTTTTCATTAAATTAAAACTACACTGCATATCTAGTTGTAGAGTAACATTAACTTTAATTCTTAACTTTTAATGTAAATACATGTACCTAAAATTATACAAGCCCACGGTTTGTTGACGCAGAGGACCAGGGGTACTTTGCTTATACATATACGTGTAATACTAAACAAGAATTATATAATTAAGAAAACCATGTAGGTTCGTGCACAAGCGTTTAATGTCACTAGGATATATATTACTAATATAATATGCAGAGTGCCTTCATGCGAAAGTGGTTTATGTTTTATCTCGAGTCGTTTGATTTTGTGGTATAACAATGAATAAATTTTTAGCATTCCAATTTATTTTTGTTTGGAATAGAGAGATCGAGTTAAACATTTGTATATCTTTAAAATATCCAGCGTATTCCTTATGTAACTATATTTTAGATGTAAAACTTATTTTTCATATCAGGATACATGCGACAAAAAATCTCCTAAATTGATACTTCAGCCTATCTCTAAAATATATATAAAAAAGATCCGATGTAAAATGTGTCTCTAATAACATGATAATTATATATAAGCGGATACACATTCGATTTGTAAAATTGTATTAATGGATACACACTTTGAACATTTGTAAAGTAAAACGATATCATTATTCCACCATACATGTACATGTAATCTTGACATTGTCTTTTTTTTTTAAATCTTGAATATATTGAGCTAATTTTGTAAATTGAACTTGATGAGATTGAGATTAAGATCAAGTTCAATTTGTGTTTCATGTCTATGATTTTAATTTTTTTTTGTGTGGATTTTTAATTTTTTAGAGGGGACCTTAGGCCTGTACAACAGATACAACCTATCGAGCGCTTGGAAACATATCTGTTGGAGGTATGCAGAATTTTAAGAGCGCTTGCAAACGTTCGCCCTGTTGAACAGGTCTCAGGTTTCCCTTGGGGACTAGTATTATGAATGCAATACTCTCAGAATGCTAGTTATTTTAGATTCTTTTAATTCTAAGATATTTTGTACGCTAAATTACTTCTGAATAGCTTTGATCCTATTCTTTCAAAGGTAGCAAAACAGTAGACCGATGGACCTTAGAACATCGATGTAGTAGTTCTGTGTCCCTTTTCACAAAAAAATCTTACGACTAAGACTAAAATTTCCCCCACTCTATAACAAATATCTAAGCTTCGAAAATTTTATTTTTTCAGTAACAATTAATTGATATTTTATGATTTATTTGTCAGTAATTATTTAGAAAAAATATACTTATTAAATGAAAATTATGGAGTGGTGAAGTTTTAGTCGAAGTCGTAAGATTTTTTGTGAAAAGGGCCACTGGTCTGCAGTAACTGGTTCGTTAATTCTTCCGCCAAATATCAACAGGAAAATGTCATTCCTATCACACGCGAAGGCATTATCTTCATATGACGTCACGTGACATAGAGCTAGATGAACCGCTTCTTGTCTGATATGAGGACGGGTATTGGAGGTAAACCGCATACATCCGGATAACTTAAGAATGAAATATATTTCATGGTTAAATGTTTACATCCAGGTATTTAAAAAATCTACTTTTCACATAACTTGACTATATACATTGTGGTCATTTAAACATTTTAATTGCATGCTGTTGTTTCTTTGGAGGTTTTGGGGCGTAAACTCCATACATCTGTGTATATAATTTAACAACTTTAACATGCTGAATACTGTTCGTTTTCTTCATATCCTTCGGTGCTTTCATTTTTATAACATGAATACAATATTAAAAAATATTTTGTCAAATTTCTGTAATTTGCATTTGATTAAAGAATTGATACCCTTTCATTAAAAATTATGTAGATTGTATTTTTACTCCTATGATAAAAAAGTTATATATATTTTTTTGCTTACTACAAATCTGATTTTTAACTTTAAATTAAAAACTGATCATTAAATCTGGAAAATATATTTCTGCTGTGTATCAAAATTGTTAATTTTTAATTTCATTCATATACATTATGTTCCTTTTTTATTCAAATTGAAATAAAGTTTGTCATGGGTTTGCTTATGCTCGTCAGAAAATACTCTATCGTTACATATACCGTGACGCAAAAAAGAGAAAATATTCCCTTCATATGTCTATTTAATTTGATACAGCAGATCAAATTTGATAATTTTAGAGCATGTGGGATGTAAAGCATCAACTCATATTGTATCGGTGGTGTTTACAATTTGAGGATGATTTAATTTTTTTTTTGTCCTTTTCTGCAGAAGTTGATCTCAACGGTTCATTTGCATTTCGTGCCAATGTTTTGACATTTGACGACAATGAAAGACTCATTTTTGATAATTGGACACCAGTGACGTATCAGAACTGGAATCCTAACGATGAGGGCGAGACAGCAGTTGACCCAATCTTTGGCCTCCTTTTGACTTATCATAACGACGGCAGGTGGCGCTGGGTGACTGAGAGAAACTACACGTACTATACAGGAGAAGACGGACTAAAGCTTTCCTTTATTTGTGAGGATTCTCCATTTTATTTGGAGCATGAAGAGTGTTCTGTTACATAATGATTCATTTTCTTTTAATTAAAATAAACATTTGCAAACATTATATTTTTATATACATAATTTCATTAAGCATGGTGTAAAAAGTTCTAAATCATTAAGTGGAGTCTTCTTAAGTTTACTTCGGATCGATTATTCGTCTCCTCGGAAAAGATCTATATTTATCTTTATGTTTTAAATAAACTATGAATAGCATACACAAAGAGAGACTGTACATTATATCGCTTCGTTATCTTCCCAAGGAGACTTACACCAGTATTTCTTCACACCATACATTTTAGCACTAAGTGTTATTTTTTAAAATTAATTTCCATCCGTAATCCAAAAAATAAGGTACAAATATATCTTGCTGTGACGATCGGTCCATCTGCCTGTTTAATTGTGATTTTTTTTCTGATTTATCTGTAAGTGGGGAAATTAATTAGCCCTGACTGCAGCCTTTAATTGGTTTGAGCTATGAATTTCATATTTCACAGGTGTATATAATATAAAAGGACCTATCCTTGGGTTAATTTTTTTTTCTTTTTTTGACTTTCATATGAGAATTTAAGCCTGGATCAATGAGCTATGGTTTTAATATTTCACTGGTGTATTCCATGTGTAAAAACGTTTCGTAGGGTACAAGTATTTTGATTTTGATCTGTATGTTTGACTCACTTTAAGAAAAAAATTCAAAATTTTTAACTGAGCGTAGCTATTACACGGTTAAATCAAGAGATATCATACTCCTCACGCTCGTATTTTGATAAGACCTTTTCTTGAGTACAAGCAGTAATGACCTTTAACCTTTAACTTATGGATTTGACCTACTTTTCAAAAACGTTAACTTTGGACGTATTTACTGAATATTTAGTGCTAAGGGTTAACTATTTTAACTGTTCATTTCTTGTGGTAAGAGCTTCTCTTGAATACCAATATTTTCTTTTTATTTTTTATCCTTTTATTTGGACATCAGACTTTTACCTTCTTTTGAAAAACCTTGGTGATAACTTTTGAATGGTTGATTCCGTGACTTTTATATTTCACCTGTGTATTCTTTCTGAAATTCTTTTGGGTATCATCAGTATTGACTCCTTGACCATGTCCAGTTTGAACAAGTTTTAAAAATCTCCTACTTTGGTCTTTAGTACTGAACTGTCGCTGCTTATTTGTTTTTTATTTTGGAAGGTAGACTCATTGTGAGGAACTTTTCTTTTGGTACCAAAACTACTTTTATATTGACCTTGGTGTTTGACCTGCAAACGACAACATTTATCATAAGCCTCTTTGTTTCACAAACTTTTCTTGAATTTTTATCATTAGCTCCTAAAACTTTTCCTTTTGATTTAATAACAAATTTCAAGTTGTAGTCAATCAAATTTTTGGATATATATATATATATATATATTTACATATCTACACACTGCACAATAGAGAATGACTTGTCATATTGAATCATTCTTTTTAAATATATGTAGTCTCATAATTGCAAAAGGATTTGCAAACATATTGATTAATGTTAGGTCGCTAAGTTTTATTTGCAAAGGCAAATGCAGATATAAGATAACATCTTTAAAAAAATAATGAATCAGTGCTTATTTTTTTTCTCTAACTCCTTGTCTTGTTTTGTAATTTGATTTTTTTTCTAACTTACTTGATTTATCTCTAACCTAAATAACAATAAATTAAAATGATTTCAAATTTTGATTTTCGCTTATTTCATTGCTCTTGCATAGCATTTATTGAATGGCGGACACCACAGTAAAATGTATTGCAAATGTGTTGGATTAAACAGGTTCCACTGTCATAGGTTTGACAATAAAGTAATCTACATCTTTATTCTCCGTCCAGACATCTTCATTTATTAGTGTGAATAACAACGAAATATTTCTAATTTCAAATTTATTACAACACATATAAAGTACATTTTTTACAGAATACATTCAGTAGAACAAAATTACAATAATTTATTACTTTACATAATCCTTCATCCCCTGAAAACGTATTTGTTTAGTCACTTGATGTCAAACAATCTTACAAAAAAAGAACCCCGTGATAAATGTTAAATTTAAAACCCTCGTCTCTTTAATCAAAATGGATTCGTCTGATTGATGGATGATCTTTCGTCTGTTAAAAAAAATTAAATTAATGTTTCACAGAAATAAGAACATATTTAACTTTGAAAAGCCTCTTAAAACTTTTTGAAATTTTCACAGTAATACAACAAAAACTCTGCTATATTAGGATTTAATTATGTTTACCTAATGACGTCTGACCATCATAGTGGTCCCCTTCACTGACGTCCCCCACTCTACTGTGGGATACCATGGGTACTTCCAGGACTCCGGGGACCACTGACCATTAAGGAAGGCGTAACCACAGGCGTTAAACCACCAGCCTCCTCTTTTGTTACTTTGAGCAGCACAGGTACAGATACACCCGTCATTGTCTCTGTCCGGGGTAGAGAATGGCATCCCGAACAGATCCCAGTAAGACTTACCTGTTTCTAACATAGCGTCACCTGTAAAATAAAACAAAAGGAATCATAGAGATAATAGATTTATATATCGTCAGTCTAATTGTCAATATTAATACTGAGGTACTTCTAAGATAGACAGCTTTAGGTGCTGGAAAGGGTGATGATATTTATTTAGTTCAGTCTTTTAATCCCCCATGCCTATAATACTGGCACCTGAGGAATTAAAGAAAATATAAGGAAAATAATAATTATTAATTTACATCACATTAATTTTAACACTAAAGTACGTCTGAGATACACAGTTTGATGTCTCGATTCTCTTAAAGAGAGATAAAAATAATGCAAATCAACAAAACACTGCGGAATTCACAGAGCATCCTTTCTAGTGTAACAATAAACAACAGACGTGTTACACTTTTTAAGCATGGTATTATTGTATTGGGGGGGGGGGGGTAAAGGTCACTGGAAATTTAAGAAAACATCACAAAATGAAATTTTAATATTTGTCCGAGAACGTGCCTTCAAACATGTATAACATGCAATACTAAGTAAATCATTAATAACGAGATAAGATATGGTGTATCTGTGAATGTTTTAAGATGGTAGATTTCCTCTTAAATAAATGGAAATGTGAAACGGGTTTAGGTCTTTAAAATTTGGCTTGTAAGCTTTTTTTATTTGAATAGTTATCCGATCAATTTTTTTTTTTATCTTCAAATGTTCGTAAACTTTTCGACATTTAAGATTAATGACGCACTGTAAACTTCCTTTCATAGTAGTAAAAAATGTGAATCATTGAAAATCAGACTAACATGCTCTGTAAACTTTTTCCGTATCAGTTCAAATGTGAATTATCAAAAATCAGGAAACCCAAGCTGAATAACAATGTTGAACAAATGTAATTATTGGATCTATTTGTTTAAAAAAAATAACATAATTTTCCTTGTACATAAAATGTATAATTAGAATTAATGAAAAATTCAATATCTGCTGAATATGAGAATTGTACCTGCAAATGTTATTCTTAAATATTAAACATGTTTAATTAGCGTGGAATCAAAAACGTAAACAGAATATAAAAAAAACCCACATCTCTCTCTTTTTTCAACAACTTTATAATCTGTCAATACAGAAAAGAATAATTATGATGATATACGTAATTTGAACCTAATTTTAAGAACCTAACGTGAATACGCAGACCTAAGGTCCCCGTGGCAGGTCCTGCTAGAAAGAGTTGATATTTCCCTGCTTCGTCGGAGACAGAGAATCGGTCGTACATTTCATACACCGTTGTACCATTCTGGAGAGTGATGGACACATACAGGGATGAGGTGTTTTCTTTTGTTAATTTATGGATTACGTCATTTCCTGTATTAAAATGTATTTGAAATCATCGAATACATTTAATTCTTTTAAAATCTATATGAATCTACCGTAATGAAAAATCAAAATATTTTTCATAGCTGTAGACAATATTGCTAAATTTGGTTTCATTAGAATATGCCGCTAAATGCCGTGAAATGATTTTCTTCTTTTTCTATTTTTTTATTATTTGAAATATCAATTAAACACGATATCTGAATATCATAGAACACGCATTACCTGGTCTTAACTATTACGCATTATAATTGTTTACTTGCCACAAGAATTTTTTTATCTTAAAACTTTGAAGGAATAAAATGTTCTTATTTGAAACCGATTTACACTTACCAATCCAGACGTTCTGTTCTGGTGAACCAAATCCATTCTTATAATCTGTCCAGTTCCTGTCAAAGGTCACGGATCCGTCTACGCGTTTCTGAATTGCCTGTGAAAATTAACATTTGTAACAATTCAATTTATTGTTTCGAACAACATAGGATCCATAGTTTATGATATAAACTACAATATAATCCTTAAAACCACCAAAACAAGGTGTGTTATATTTAGTACTTTTAATTAAAAATAAACGACCTACCGTCCATCCACCGCCCATTGTGGTCATTTCGCAGTAGACACTTAGTGGAATGGTTAATGTACTGTAGGGGTATATAGTATACACCCCTGTGATGGTTGTACCGTTTTCTCGAAGATCCTTGCAATCTTTGGGCATGCTAGAAAAATCTAAAAAAAAAATTAAAAGTACAAGAAACTTGATAAAAAAATCGTGTCCCCTCGAGAACGACCTAAAAAGAAACCCCAAAGAAGCTACGAGAATAAAAAAAAACCCAAACAAAAAGAAAAAAAAAGCAAATATACATACCGTTATTCGAGTAGTATCTCCAGCCAGCCTCCTCAGACGTATCAGACGTTAGACTTTTCTTGTGGGTTCGACATTTCTTCGTTTGCGAATTAAAACCGAAGAAGACGCACTCCCTTTGACACATTGCGGCGCACCCAGTTAACGATTGGGCATTATATTCACCTAAAAGGTCATTATTTGACTTCTTATCATTAAAGTCAAGTTTCGCTGTGTATTTCTGAGAAATAATGGTAGCTTTAGATAAAGCTAAGAAGCCTACAATTAAAGTGATAACCCACTGATTGCTCATTTTTTTTTGTTGCCCAAAAATTTGCCGCGTTCTTGTGAATTCTGCTAAATGGTCTTTCAACAGCAAGATATATATATTGTACCATAACCAATGTCTGAAAAGTGATTGGCTAACTGTTACGTATTCTATATTTCACTATTGTTTAAGTATCGATTTTATTGAAGTTCATATAAATTGCCATGAATTATCATAAACGTTTATTTTGAAATTGCAATTTAAAATATAAAATGAAAGGTGTTCTGTTTTTAATTTAGTTAAAGCCTGTTATGTTTTGATGTTGTACAGTGTTTTTATTAGCTATCTTTAAAATATGTAATTTTGATATAAATTTCCCTTCATCAACTCAAACTGAATGAAATTGAAAATCAGCAATTTTGTAAAATTCAAAATAAAAAATATCTGACTCTAAGCCATTATTAAGAATTTATTGATTTATTTCAACTTTGGTACATTAGCTTCTAAATGTTCATGTAACACAGTGACTATACATCGTCATTAGTTTATTTACTTTTGAATCTTAGAGAGACGTACATTTGTAAAATACAATTATCGGATAATTCTATAAGAATGATTTTAAGCGCGTTAAAAACTTTAAAAAAAAATGAAAAGTACTTACGATAGATGTTCAAAATAAAGAATCGTAATACGTTGTTAAAATGACATAGGCGTCAAGACCGGAGGGAGGGGGGCCTTAACCATTATATAAACAATGGTAATTTGGATTTACCTTTTTTTGTTGATTTGCCCCCCCCCCCCCACTTTCAATTTGCTTCCGACGCCCATGAATGAGACCCAGATTGGTGAATTTCTTTAAGGAAAGGGATTTATATAAGTTTTAAAACGTGTTTCTGAATCTTGTTTGTATTATCTACTGTGTATATATGATGTTTAATTTCAATGACATAAAAATAAAATGGTGAATAGCTAATGTTGCACATGTATCGCACACTCATTATTTTAACTTAAAAAGGCAAGTGGTCTTTGGGCTTGTAAAAATAATGCTTAATCCGCACAGAGACACAAACATATTTTGTACAAAGTGCAAGACATATGGGGTACATGTAGGCATGACGTCACGTGGGGTTACCTGCAGTGTTCTTTCTATATTAGTCGCAAGCTAGTATATGGCCCTAACTCTCAAACATATCATAATTTCGAATTTTCTTAATCAAATTTCACAACATAGGCGGCGGAAGCAAAAAAAAGGGGGAGGCTAATTAAAAGTGGGGAGCTAAAGCAACAAAAAAGGTAAACCCAATTTTCAATACCTATATTATATATATATATTTGCCAAAAAAATAATATAATGTATACTTTCGTCGCGCTTTGTATTAAATCTACTTGATTCGTACATACATAAATTCAACTTGCATAGACGAAAACGGGAAACAACTTAACGTTGCCTTTGTGACGTAACTGACGTCATAATCGAACGTGCACAAAACAGCCACTCGAATCGTCAAAATTGTGTACCAAAACTGATGACAAAAGCAAACCCGCGACCTACCTGAAAACCTTCACTAAACAAGTTGGGTGTAATATTCATTAACAAAATGATAAAAATAAAGATTAAAGGTCATGATGTCGTCTTTTTAATACTGAAAAATCATATATTTTTGAAGTTTCAGGAATATATATTCGTTTATGGGGACTTGATTTCGTGGATAAAGAATATTTCAGAAGTAATATATTTGTAAAATCGATATTGTGATGGACGTAAATTCGTGGGTCTTTTTTCATACCTTGAAAACCACGAAAATAAATACCCCAAGAAAAATAGTGATTTACAATCAACTGACGAAGTTTTTTTTTTTTTTTTTTTTAGAAATAAAGGTTTTGATGGATTGTCATAGGCATCATCTAAGATACAGCGCCCTGTCCTTTTCTGTAACTTATGAATCCTCCCGAGGCTAGATATTGACGCATTACCTCAAATTGTGAAACTGTATTCAATTGATGACATTATATAAGCATTATAGAACAACTTTTTTGTATTAATTGGAAGATATTTCTTAATCCTGCGTAATACGGATATTCATCCAGATACGGATTAACACACAGCATCTATACATGTATTAAAATTGAGTGAATTATCAATATGAATTCAAAGTATTTTTTCAGCGTTTGACTTATTGATATATTGTATATGCTGACTTCAGAGTACTTGTGTGTACAATCCAATCAGAAGGATTTTAATCAAACTGTAAATAAGTTAGTGTTATTGTAAAAAAAAAAAAGCTTTACGGTTCAAGTCCAAATTACATGTCTGAAATATTCCATTTCCAATAATCTAATTTCTACCATTTAAGACCTAATTCTAATTTTGACTTGTGTGTTCCAAAGAACAAAAATGAAAACTCAAAATTCTTTTCAATATTTGCTGGCAGTATTATGGAATAATTTATCTTTAAATGTAAACATTTCTCCATCATAGACCAAGGTTCAACTTAAATTTTTATATAATTGAATATTTAAGAACTGTATTATTAATTTGATAATGCATTTATTAATATATAGTATGTTGTGCCATATGTTACATTGCTGAATGTACTATTAAACATTGTGTATTATCCATTTTTTAAAGAAGTCATCAAGGAAGAATAGTGCTCGTACTAACTGAGTCACCCTCTTAAAATAAGGTATTATTATTAATAATATTAGTCAACGTCAATTACCAAGCTGTATATCATTTGTGATGATAAAAACATTGAAATACATGCTTTCATCACAAGGTATTGTTTTGTTGGTGGGGAACTTCCATGATTTCTACAGTGATTTACTTATAGGGAAATATATACAGATTGTTAAAGCCCAAAGTTTCCTCAAACAATATAATTTAGTTGCTGAGCAAACATTGACCTTTCAAGCATCTAAGTAATAATCAGGTGCTATGGATGAGTGAACATTCCCAGCAGACCGTCACTCACTCCGCTTGCTCCTAGTTATGATAAAAAAGTAAAAAGCTGTCGACAATTTAATACGAAAATTATGTCCCTACAATTACTATGAAGAACAACAGTCAGTATTTCACTTACCAGCTAATAAAAAATTCTATTTGATGGCAAGAGCATTGGATCCACTCAATTAAACAAATCACAAACAATGACAATGTTATCATCTGCTCTGTCAACTGGAACCAGTACATACAGATTGGATAATCTATTTAATTCTTTTCACGTATGAATTATTTAACTCAGGAAAGGAAAATGTCTTCTACAATACAGACCTATGTCCCTAAAGGTAAATACATGTAATGATGAATTGTTTGTTATCATTAATATGATATGATTATAGGCCATTTAACGAAATTTTAAGACATGGATCAAACAAATATCAATGCTCAGGATTATGTGTTAAACCAAGTGCTGAGTTTGAAAAGGACGCATTGACGTCACTCGTATTTCAATAATTTTTTTTTCACAAAACACTAAAAGGATTCCATACATCTAATTAAGCAAATGAATCAAACCTCTTTTTAAGAGTATTTGGTTTTTATAAATATTAGACTTAAATAAGCCCACATAAAAACAAACAAATGACATTGACATTAAATAAGTATTGGGCAATTAAGCAAATTGATGGTTATATAATTAAGGAGATAATCAACCAACTATCCCTCTCTTTCTTTCTATCTCTCTTGTATTGTTATCTGGCCCTTTAATTTTATTTTGTAAAAATCTGTATTTTTCTGTAAATATTCCTCTCATCGGCATCAGAGAACTGTTGATAAAGTTCATACAAAATTCGTAAAAGAATGTGACATAGAAGTTAGAGTTATTCGACTTTGCCAGCTGATGGATATCATCACTGCCCCCTACAAAATGTCATTTTTAGTGTTTTAAAAATAAATAAAAGAATATGAAATTATTGCATTCAAATGTTTGCTCAAAACGTAAACATAATGTAAATTTGAAGGTTATATCATTATACAAATATGTCTTCATTGGGGAAAAATGTGTTCGATTGCTGAATTGTAGAATCATAATAATATAATATGTATTTCATTGAATTTTAATTTGTAAGATTACATGCGTCAATATGCCAACAGACACAAAATGTTGCTTATGATATTAACTAATTACCCAAACCAATTCTTGTAGTCACCCAAGTTATGTTATCTACTGATTCACTCTACAGTTTCTGGATTGTCATTAAGGTTAACAATGATAGATTTCCTCAAACTGAATTTGTAAAGGAACGAGATGTAATGTTTTCAGTTATTTTCCTCCACCTTTCAGTGATTTTTCAGTCTCAATTAAGCGCTTTTTAAATGGCTTATTAGTTTATAATCAGATATTGACTTTAAACTACTTTGAATTAATTTATTTCCCAATCTTAACTTTTTTTCTCGTGATAAAATTCAGGTACCTTAAACTGGTACTCACGGTTAGGAAACACGCCTTAAAATATTCCGAGAAAATCAAAATATTATTGATATTACTTTATTTGCATGATTTAAAGCATGAAATAAAAATTCTACAATTGTGTATATAAGTATTGAGTCTCTGCCGAGTTCAGCCAAAGCGACTTCATTTACAAGTTTGTCTTGTGACATGTTTAAAATTAGAAAAAAAATATATGTATTTCTACAAAGATCGTAAAGGTTCGACGATATACGGAGAACTAGTCTTTGACGTCATCTCAGTCTGTGCAGCGAATAATGTAATAATGAAAAGATAAGTGACATATTGATTTATATTTATAATATTTATGAGAAATGACTGTATGTAAGAGTGTATAAAAAGAAAATAAGTATTTATCCCCCAAAATTAATCTGCACATGTTTTTTTGTGAGGTCATAATAAATTTCCTAAAGCTCTGCATAGACTATTTCACCTATACAGGAGACCTTAACCAAGCTGCGAATACATAATATAATTTACATCTTTTCTGAAAAAACCTTGATGTTATAAATTTCGTTTCTTAGTGATTTTTTTTACGAGGAGCGCTGACTTTTACAGTTGACGATTACCTTTACATTACGGCTATGTACGGTAGCTCTTTTATGATATAAATATTTAGCTCAACATTTAATTAAACAAAAAAGGTTTATTTCAGTGCATATATAAGTTGTCCTTGAAGAAAAGATAACCACTCTACCCTCAACTCCCGGTCTTCACATCTTTGTGCCCCTAACACCATACCTATGACCACTAGAAAGGATTTTTAATACCTTATCAATTCTGTACTTCGGTACATGATACAAATTTAAGTGTCCTTGTAGAGAAACACCGACATCTTATGATGAACGAACGCAGTTCTCCCTAACTTCCCGTTTCTCGATAGTTTTCTTGGGACCAGTAATTGTACCCATATAAAGTTTAAAATCGGAAGAAATAAGTATATGTGTAAAATAGAACGGATAGTGTTTTAACCACTTTGTATTTGAACATTGCTCATGTAAAAATTTTTGCAATCACTAACAATTTTTAAAAAAAGCGAACAAATAGAAGAAAATACACCATAATAGTTTAGACGGATAAGGAAACACGTTTGTCATGCGTCAGTTTTTAAACGTATACAAACTACTCGTAGTGTGCGCCTTGTCCATGTGGAGAAAGGTTCCTTTTTACAGATTGAAAAAAAAGAATAAATCCGTGCAATCAAGTAAATAGGTATAGTGCGCTTTATAAAGTGTCTTGTATTGAGAGAGAGAGAGAGAAAGAGAGATAGTTTTTTTTTAATTTATTAAAATATCACTTCAAAGAAATAAACGAGCATTGATGGTAGATAGTATCTTCTTAGATAATGTATTAAATGGCGATCTCAACTATCTGTTAGTGTACGTTGTGTATGTATAGTTTCCTGTTAGTTAACCGGGGACGGGGGGACTCCTAATTAAGGTCTATTGTCTGACCAGTCGGTTTACTGTACACTGATCATCTGTTAATCTTACCCCGTTTCTCAATGTGTATACATCTGGTCGGATGTCATGTTTAGTCTGATCGGCCGTTCCTCTGAAAATCGATTTTGAAATAACAATCATTGAAGACCGAGTAGATTTTGACAGATACTTACCGCTGCATTATTTAAAAAAATAACGAATTAATTAGAATTATTCATGATGTAAAAGCCATTAAAAAGTTTTTCATGGTAAAAGTCAATCTTTGAAAACTAAACATTTGTATACCAGTAGCCCCCCCCCCCCAAAAAAAAGGGACAGAGATTTTTTTTCATGAGATTACATAGTTATATTCCTGTGAATTCTGTAGCGGAATGTTTCTTTTAACACATGAAATAAAAATACCATTTTGTTTTTAAAAAGTAATATATATTTTGTGTTCATGAATATAGATAATTTTAAGAACAAATTAATTTTTGGTATTGTAAATCTAAGATATTTCACAAGGACTTGTTCACGGTGTGGAATAATTATTTATTTTTAAAAATCATATACACTAAAAATAAAAACAACGCATGTAATAATGATTTATTAAAAAAAAAAATAATATACGGTTCTGATACAGGATGTCTTGTATTATTATCACTGTAAATGATTTTAAAAAAAATAGACACCTCGAGCAAGCCCCTGTGGCTATTAGCTTACTTCGTTCCCAGTGATCAAGTTTATGCATGTTGACAAAAAACTCGTAGAAATTATGATCGAGACAGAATTATGAGTTGGAATAGATTTTGCGTAAATGATATTAAAATAACGAAAAGTTAGTTCAAAGATTCTATATAAGATGCGTAAAAGTTTAATGAGGGTTGACCATTAAGTTACCATTAAGCTCAGCTTAATGGTGGCTTAATGGTAGCTTAATGAAGTTTGGACATTAAGCATCTGTAAGTTGCAGCTTAATGGTGGTTTAATGGTGGCTTAAAGGAATTAACTTCTTTAAGCCACCATTAAGTCACCAGTAAGCTACCATTAAGCGATTGCTTAAAGGTGGTCTTTCGTCTTGTGTAGACTCTTATTTTCAAATGATCTTGATCCCTAGAGCTAATAGATACAAATATTTGTTAGCATTTATTGTTAGATATTTTTGTGATGAGATCATTAAAAATGTGCGTCTTATTCACTGCAAAATTTCAAGGACCGATTGATTGATTGTATATTATTTAACGTCCCTCTTGAGAATTTTTTACTCATATGGAGACGTCACCGTATGCCGGAGAATGGCTTCAAATTTTGACCTTTACTCGGCACTGAGGGTCATTAGGCAGTGAGGGATCTTTATCAATCCAACGCCTGCCGCTGATACGGGGGCTTCGGTTTTTAAGGTTTCATCCGAAGGACCCACAACTTTCACTTCATAGAACCGAGCGCATGGCAAAGGAACAGTTGCTACCCATTATTTACGACTTAGGTCAGTTGCTGCCGAGATTTGAACTTACGACCTCCCGTGGGTTTTAGAAAAGAAAGTTCCCCAAAATATAAAGACAACTGCAGGTGTGTCATTACTTGGCATTATAACAGACCTTTGAATGATTGAAAATTAGGGCTGGGCAATAATATCGATATTTCAATATATTGCAATACAATAACAAAAAAAATCTTGTCGAAATATGATTTTCTAATATCGATTTATTGGCAATATGTTAAGATTAAGAATTGTGTCATTAAATATAAAAATGGACTTATGAAAGTTTGTTATTAAGCCAAACAGTAAGAAAGAAGTTGTTTTGTGGGAGTTTTTCAGAGCATAACTTAAATGAAATCAACAAGTTTTTTTTTCCGTGTTGGTTACTTATCATGTTATGTATATTCTGCATGTAAATTAAAGTAAATTTAGTAAGAAAATGCAGTTTTTATGACAATGAAAATATTGCAATACATATTGCAATACAGTTAAAAATATCGCAATATATCGCAATACGAAATCTCGGGCCAATAACCAGCCATATTGAAAATTCAATATATTTTTTCCCTCAAACATATGCATACACATTAACTTCAAGATTCATAGTTTTTTATTTAAGTAAATGTCATCAAATGAACAATTGCATTACTATTATGTATCTATTCCACTAAAATATATAAATTGAAATTAAAGTAAAAACTGTTCATGTAGATCAACAAACCAATTCATCTCAATTTTGTAAAGGAAATATTAAATAAATAACAAATAAAACTTTGCTTCCATTGACAAAAAAAAAAAAAATAGTAAGGTATAATACATAAAAATATAAGGTATAATATGTGTTGTAATGGACTTTGACAATGACATTTTCACTGCTGTGCTAATTTTTTTTCTCTCTATTACATGGAAATTTATGAGTATCCAAACAAAGTCTGTAAAATTTAAACGTAAGATAACACTTTTGTGACTTATTTGATATTTGAACATATATCAGGGGGTAAATATAGGCGAATAGGTCAGAATCGAAATCCAATCAACTTCAGTCTAGATTTTACCACAGTACAAACGGAGATAATTCATACATCATCTACGGTCGGAATTAATAAAAAGTTCTTTTCTCAATGATTCATGTAATTGAATAGACAAAAATCAATTGCACTGTTTTGATTTCTAGATTACTTTAAATTTATTTCTGTGTTTCATTGAATAAATAATTCATTTTCAAACACATTTGATTGTATGTAAAGGATTGTATTTTATCTAATTGAAGGGAATTTCATTCATGTTTGTTTATGAAATTTGTTTTTCTGAATTCGATTCTTAGAAATACGAATAAACTGCATGTGACATATGAAACTATTGATACAAATCGGTTAATACTAATACTGTCGCTGTAAGCATTTGATATACGTGACACCCATGTTTTTTCTAAGACAATAGACCTGATAAATGAAACTACCATCTTTTTTTTCCAAAGTGTGTTTCAATTTTTTCGTCCATTTAAAATACTTATTTCAAAATCAATAAAAAATTTCCCAGGTGGAAGACACTATATGAATAATTATTTTTTAACATAATTAAATTTTATTTGGTAGTTTTCTCCATTAAATGCTTCCCAATCGTTTGTATTCTTATAAACAATGAATATACTTCCTTGAAGAAAATTTAAAAAAAATGTAGAAATTGAATGATGTATTAAATGTATACGATAAACGGCTTCTAGTGAAGAGATAGTATTGATTTTTTGATTTATTACATAGAATAGAACAGTATGTGTTCGACAACACAAATTTTAAACATGCCAAATTAATAATAACAAATAAAGCACTTGCTGTAATTAAAACAGCAATTCAGAAACAACCATGTTACTCTTTTTCCCCAAAATATATTTCTCTGCTTAACTTATATTAGCAAAAGAGTCAATATTTAACGCTAAAAATAAAAGTGAATTTATCTATCTGAACCAATAATAAGGATACTGGTACTAGTAAATTAAACACTAACACCAATAGTAAGGATACAAGTACTAGTAATTAAACACTCACACACCAATAATAATGATACTGATACTAGTAAATTAAACAAACACACACCAATAATAATGATACTGATACTAGTAAATTAAACAAACACATACTAATGATAAGGATACTGGTACTAGTAATTAAACACTCACACACCAATAATAAGAATTCTGGCACTAGTTAATTAAACACTTACACACCAATAATAAGGATACCGGTACTAGTAAATTAAACACTCACACACCACCAACAAGGATACTGGTACTAGTAAATTAAACACTCACACACCAATAATAAGGATACTGGTACTAGTAAATTAAACACTCACACACCAATAATAAGGATACTGGTACTAGTAAATTAAACACTCACTCACCAATAATAAAGATACTGGTACTAGTAAATTAAACACTCACACACCCATAATAAGGATACTGGTACTAGTAAATTGAACACCCGCACACCAATAATAAGGATACTGGTACTAGTAAATTAAACACCCACACACCAATAATAAGGATACTGGTACTAGTAAATTAAAAACTCACACACCAATAATACAGATACTGGTACTAGTAAATTAAACACTCACACACCAGTAATAAGGATACTGAACGCATTCCAAAATCAAAACAGAAAATCTTTTTTTCTGTTTTAAGCATTTTGCCCTTAGGTATTGACAAACCTCAACAAATAACACAGTTTACAAGATATTTGTTGGTGCAAATACTAAAAGTTAAAAGAACGCAAATCATCGTTTACATAGCTAGTTTTACGGAGTAAATTTCCTCTCAAAAACTATCACTAAAACAGTTTTCACTACCACATTACAATTTGAAAAAGACAAAAATCTACAGGGTAAATTTCCTCTCAAAAAATACACTGATACAGTTAACATTCAGTAGTCAATTCAAAAGCGACTATCCATGATTAAACAAGGTTTTACGGAGTAAATTTCCTCCCAAAGAATATCACTGGTAAAGTATTCACTACAACAATTTCAATTTGAAAATAGCAAAAATCTAGAGAGTAAATTTCCTCTCTAAATGCACATTGGTGCATTGTACATTCAGTATTTCAATGCCAAATCAACCATCGTTTACATTGCTAGATTTTACGGAGTAAATTTCCTCCCAAAGATTTTCACTGATAGAGTGTTCACTACTTTCATTACAGTTTGTTATAGACAAAAATCTAGAGAGTAAATTTCCTCTCTAAATTCACGTCGGTGTATTGTACATTCAGTATTTCAATTCCAAATCAACCATCGTTTACACAGCTAGATTTTACGGAGTAAATTTCCTCCCAAAGAATTTCACTGATACAGTGTTCACTACTAACATTGCAAATTAGTACTAACAAAAATCTACAGAGTAAATTTCCTCTCTAAATTCACGTCGGTGCATTGTACATTCAGTATTTCAAAGCCAAAGAAGCCATCGTTTACATAGCTACATTTTACGGAGTAAATTTCCTCCCAAAGAATATCACTGATACATTGTTCACCACTTCATTTCAAAATAGAAAAAAAACTCTACGGAGTAAATTTCCTCTCAAAATGCACGTCGCTGCATTATACATTCAGTATTTCAAAGCCAAATCAACCATCGTTTACACAGCTAGATTTTACGGAGTAGATTTCCTCCCAAAGACTATCACTGATATAGTGTACACAACTACATTACAATTTGAAAATAGCAAAAATCTAGAGAGGAAATTTCCTCTCAAAATGACATTCATACAGTAAACATACAGTAGTCAATTCAAAAGCGACTATCATTTATAAAACAAGACTTTACGGAGTAAATTTCCTCCCAAAGAATTTCACTGATAGAGTGTTCACTACTTACATTACAGTTTGTTATTAACAAAAATCTAGATAGTAAATTTCCACTCTAAATTCACGTCGGTGTATTGTACATTCAGTATTTCAATGCCAAATCAACTATCATGAACATAGCTAGATTTTACGGAGTAAATTTCCTCCCAAAGAATTTCACTGATACAGTGTTCACTACTATCATTATAGTTTGTTTATAACAAAAATCTACAGAGTAAATTTCCTCTCTAAATTCACGTCGGTGCGTTGTACATTCAGTATTTCAAAGCCAAAGAAATATCGTTTACACAGCTAGATTTTACGGAGTAAATTTCCTCCCAAAGAATAAAACTGATTTAGTGTACACAACTACATTAAAATTTGAAAATAGCAATAATCTAGAGAGAAAATTTCCTCTCAAAATGACATTCATACAGTAAACATACAGTAGTCAATTCAGATGCGACTATCCTTTATATAACAAGAATTTACGGAGCAAATTTCCTCCCCAAGAATTTCACTGGTAGAGTGTTCACTACTTACATTACAGTTTGTTATTAACAAAAATCCAGAGAGTAAATTTCCTCTGTAAATTCACGTCGGTGCATTGTACATTCAGTATTTAAATGCCAAATCAACCATCGTTTATACAGCTAGATTTTACGGAGTAAATTTCCTCCCAAAGACTATCACTGATATAATGTTCACTACCACATTACAATTTGAAAAAGGCAAAAATATACAGGGTAAATTTCCTCTCAAAAATGACACTGATACAGTTAGCATACAGTAGTCAATTCAAAAGCGACTATCCTTGATATAACAATATTTTACGGAGTAAATTTCCTCCCAAAGAATATCACTGATACAATATTCACTACAACAATTACAATTTGAAAATAGCAAAAATTTACAGAGTAAATTTCCTCTCTAAACTCACATTGGTGCATTGTACATTCAGTATTTCAAAGCCAAAGCAACCATCATTAACATACTAGATTTTACATTCATTATTCGCAGATAGAAAATAAACATTATATATAGAATACAGCAGAATATCAGAGGGTTAATTTCCTCTAAAAAAACTTTTTACAGGAAAAAAACATACATTTTACATCTTATTCAAAAAAAGACTTTCAAGGGACACTTTTATCTCAATATACTAATGATGAAATACATTATTATTTAATCTATAAATAAACAACAAATAATCTATGCAAACACATACAGTTTTTTTGACTGATTTCAAGGCGTATTCAACGAGGGAAGGGGGTTCAGTGCGCATGCAGTAGCATGGTGATGTCACAAACAATATCTCAAAGTACGTTGAAAACTGTATTGTCCAGTCTATATCCGCGAAGAAAAAAGGTGAAGGAGGCAAGTCCCTCTTTTGATTATTGTCGAATAGTTTGATTTCAAACACATCTAATCACATTTACTTTCTTTGACCGAAGCGATACTTCTATGCCTTCCTTATGGCTGATGCCATTGAACACTTGCTGAATGCATTCCCAACATGTCCAAAGGAAATATGGCCGCCATATTTTGAACAAATCCATAGTTGACCTATTGATAAAATTTTTAGACTCGTAAATCATCTCATATAATTGTTTTCAAACTTTCAATTTTTCAAAACTCATGGGCATTTATTTCTTCAGGCATGCCGATTACATAATGTGCACCACAGTGGAGTAGTGTTGCTTGCACAATTTTTGTAAAATCGAAAAATAGTTTTTCCGTTGGTTTTCCGTATGAAAAATTCATTCATCTTAAGAACTCGTACATATACCCTCAGTCTACACACACGTTTAGACAAACTAAGACAAGATAGACTTTATTTGAGAATGATGTCCCTTTATCATATAAATCCATATCCTATACTATTGCATGAAACACGATTTTGAATTCAGATGAGTTCAGACAGGACATGTGCAATTAAAACACGTATTACTACCGCCATTATTTTTAAAAGGTTCAGAGAGGTTAATGATAACATGTACATGCATGCGGGTAGTTTTACTCCAAATAAAATGATAGCTAAAGTGTTAAGCATTTCACACAATAAAGAAAGCAACCACCTTGACCAAGGATCGAAATCCTCATGAACTGTAGTTAAGGGTAGAATTCATCTGAAGACACTACCTTAATTACACTTCATCGTAACATACACATAATTATATAATTGCAAATTTACCTTTATTGTTCAATGTTTGGTCTTGGTTTCCTTATTTCTCCATTCATCAGAAAACAGTCACTTTTATACCCAGTCGTCACTTAAACCACTCCTGAAATAATTGTGTTCACAAAATGTGGGGCAGTGTAACTTGGATTTCTTTCTCTAACTTGTTTCGTGTTCTCTGTGACTTTGAAGTAGATGAACCACTGGGCAGAATGCAAATATCCGATGCCGCCAATTTAAAAACTGCTATACACACAAATCTTATATATGTAGGATATGAAATGGGAAACGGAAAAATAAGCCGTTTTAACACAGAACTTAAAAACAAATCCATCGTTTTCAAGATAAATGAATTAGGTTGTTGTGAGAGAAAATTGTGATAGTCTAATGGCTTCTCATCATTTAACCATTTTCATTTCCGCTGTGAATCCCCGCTGTTAGACTTGTAATCAACCCTTTGTATTGGATAGAGCTGCGGCCATTCATAATAAACTGGCCTGAATTAAACTGTAATTTCAACATTTTCTCACCTCCAAAATCTAAGCCTGTGAAACGCAATAGTTGCCACACTATTACTTACAATTTGTTGATATTTAACATTATACTCTGCTGTGAGTGCATTAACCTTATCTACTCGTGTCGTAGTATTTATAATTTTTTGTAAATACATATGAAATATGCGGTTCCAAAGATCATGAAGATGTGAAAAAAATCACGGACAATTATTCCTTTTCGATGATATATCTACACTTACACAATGAGATTAAAAAAGAGAAAATAAGCTTTATAAAAACACTTATTTTTGACAATAAAACTCTAATATTGTAAATGATTTGCTATCTTTATGCCAGTGTCTTTCGATCCTATTGTAATTTATTATTTACAGTTAATTGGATGTCAGACTGCAAAAATTGTAAAGAATGATTGTAAAGATTTAATAAGATATATATTATTTTATGTAGCGTACGTAATTACAGTTAAACAATCGGTCTATTTCATGTATTTCTTCTTTTTCAATTTAAACATGCCTTTTTTGATCTTTTAACACTAGCACTGTACAATTTGTATATTCACAAATTTAAAGAAATATAAATGTATTATGTAATCACTTCACCATGTAATCCCTACACTATGTAATCACAGGGGAACTTGGATAAGGCCGAGATTATCTTTTCTTTTTCACAGGCTGATATCGATTATTTTTATTAAGTTGAATTCCCGAGTGTTTAAGAATTACTCTCTTTGAAATATTTAATAATTAAAAAATGTACAGATAGACTAAATTATTTTTGAGAAATTTGAAAGAAAAAACTGTTCTTAGCAAAACTTTTCGACAACATGCAGATCTTGCATGTCTTGTCGAAAGGGTTCTAGAGAATTGCTATTATTAGGTACATAAAGTTGCCAAAAAATGGACATTCTGTCTTAGTTCAAAATATAGTGTCTACAAAATTACTTTCTTTATTCCATGTTATGCAAAACAATCCCACACAGTTAAGTACATATGGTTATCAGATCCTCCATCCATTAATTCTCGATTAGGAGCAATATGTGCTCAGCATGTATTCTTTAGGTCTAATGAGGTATCACATTGCCCATCCTGCCGAAGTCGCAATTACTTTCAGTCACTCAATTAAGTGAAAAAAAAAATACAATTTATTGCCTAGATATCAAGAAAAATTATGCTTAAATAAAAGAATGCATTTTTTTAATTCTAAAAATGATGTACATATAAATTTGAATTTTTAAGTCAGCAACAAAATTTTATCAGTATTGCTTTTTCCTTATTAATTTTTTTTATTATATATTTTTAAAAGTTGTTTTTAGAAGTATAGATAGATATCCTTTCAAAGAAAGGAAACATGCCAAGAAAACCTATCTGGAGAGCGAACTCAATAAAAGCTGAATTAACGTTAATCTGTAAAACTTCCCCGAGAGATTTTTGCACGGCAATTAATGTCTACTGTTAATGGGGTTTAAAACAAAGGTACAAAACTAATTATTTAGAATCCTTTGCACCCATTCTTTTTTTTTGGGGGGGGGTCATATTAATCAATTACTGTAAAAAAAAAGTAAATTAAAGAAAAAGACAGTTATAAAAATTATTAATTTTACAATGCTGTGGGAAACTAAATCGTTAGTAGAAATAAGCTGTCTTTCAATTTTTGTTTTACGTATTTACATATAATTCTATTTCCCTTTGTATGAATTAACTTCGGGTACGATATAACTTGGCAATTCTGGAAGTACTGCGAGTTGAATTATTGGGAAAAGGGTACGAAATTCCCGGAAGTTGGTATCATTTCCTGGTTAAACAAGAGGAAGGAGGAGTACTAAATGGGTAGAGGTATCACACAGGTAATTGACCGATCAAAATAAACTTAGTCAAATATCAAATTGATTTTCCTTTCTTTTGAAACGTTTTTCTATTCTCTTCCAATCCTTTTTTACAACTTTTGTACCTGTGCCTAGTAAATTTTATGTACTTTTTGAACAAATAAAGGTTTTTTTTAATGAGCTTTTTTCGGGCATGGGGGGCTACAACCTGTGATGCACCAGGAATGTTTATAAAGACATTAAAAAACGCGTGAATTTGAGGTAGCCCTGTTTGCAAATGGAAAAAGTCAGAAAATGCCGCGTAGGTACCGTTTTGTGTGTGAGGATGTTTTAGCTAGTGTGACAGGTAATGTTTAACATCTCCTGTTTAATATTTTTTTTCAAGTAAACAATTACCAGATTCTTTTTTTTACGATTTGTTTGGTGAAAACATTTACCGTTGTGATACCTAGACACATCCTGATTGGCTATGTTAATATTTTCATTTTAATGTAAAAATTTCACTGATAGAAATAAATCAAGTATTTTTCTTTAACCAAAAAAAAGCTGAAAACCTAGGATCCACCCTTTTGAAATCAAAATCTACTGCCGTAAACTGTCTTGCCAGCGTTTGTGGAATATGGGTGATTTGCATCAATTACACTTTTATTGACTTCATCGGGCGCGTCAATCGGACAAGATTTCTTTGAATGTACATGTTTACTGTTCATATTTTTGTTACATCTTGAAAAATAAATATTTTCATTAATGTATTAATTAATATACTGTCACATCAAATAAATATACATATGCGATACATGTAGTAGTAGAGTATATGTAAAACATGTAACTTAGTAAAATGCAATAAACTTCAATGGATTTACATAATTAACAATTTCTCAGATGTAAGTTTGCGCTTTCAGGTTTGATAGATAATATATTAAGATGCTTACAAAATTTTGAAATAACGGTCTTATAGTAATTAAGATAAGATGTTATAACACCCAAAACACCATTATCGAATACAAGTCGTAAATAGTAAATTACAGTTAGGAATAGAAAATACAGGCATATAAAAAGGAAGGCGATATACTAGTATATATATTTTTTTAATTTAATTTTTAAATGATTTACATTATTTGAGTTTTTAAAATTAAGAGTTTAAAACAAGTTTTAGAAGTTTTGCTTTTGCGTCAGCCTTTTCTAAAGTCTATTTTTCTCTTTTTTGACCCCATGATGTTAGTGTCGATAGGTCAACTAAAACGAATAACACGAATACAAATGTAACAGCGGGGATTCACGCACCGGAAAAGAAAATGATGAAATGATAAGAAACAGACCGTCTCAATTTTCTCTTACAACAACCTATTGACGCTAAATCATTCATTTATCTTGAAAACAATGAATTTGTTTTCAGGTTCTGTGTGAAAACAGTTTATTTTTCCGTTTCCGGTTACATGTGTATTATCCCCACATGAGGATTTGTGTGTAAGGCAGTTTTGAAATTGGCGGTATCGGATATTTGCATTGTGCTCAGTGGCTTCTCCACTTCAAAGTTGCAGGGAACACGAAGCAAGTTAGAGAAAGAAAACCAAGTTAGACCGCCCTTCAATAGGTGAACAAAATTATTTCAGGAGTGGTTTAAGTGACGACTGGATATATAAGAGTGACTGTTTTCTGATGAATGGAGAAAAAAGGAAACCATGCAAGACCAAACATTGAATAATAAAGGTAAATTTATAATTATATATGTATATATGTTACGATAAATGTAATTGAGGTAGTGTCTGGCATATGAATTCTATCCTTAACTACAGTACTAGTTCCATGAGGATTTCGATCCTTGGTCAAGGTGGTTGTTTTCTTTATTGTGTGAAATACTTAACTCTTTAGCGATCAATTATTTGCAGTAAAACTACCTGCATGTACATGTTATCATTTAACTCTCTGAACTCCCCTTTTGGCGTTAGTAATTAGTGTTTTAGTAGCAAATGTCCTGTCTGAACTAATCTGCATTCAAAATCGTGTTTCATGCAAACGTATATGATCTGGATTTATATGAGAAAATTTACATCATCCTCAAAAAAAAATTTTATCTTGTCTTAGTTTGTCTAAATGTGTATGTAGACTGGGGGTATATATACGTGTTCTTTAGATGAATGAATTTTCCATACGAAAAACCAACGGAAAAACTATTTTTTGATTTTACAAAAATTGTACAAGCAACACTGCTCGACTGTGTTGCGCAACATGTATTCTGGCGTGCCTGAAGAAATAAATGCCCATGGGATTTGAAAAATTGAAAGTTTAAAAATAATTATATGAGATGATTTACGAGTTTAAAAATTTTATCAATAGGTCAACAATGGATTTGTTAAAAATATGGCGGCCAAATTTCCTTTGGACATGTTTGAAATGCATTCAGAAAGTTTTCAATGGCATCAGCCTTAAAGAAAGAATAGAAGTGGAGCTTTGGTCAAAGAAAGTAAATGTGATAGCTGTGTTTGAAATCAAACTGTTCGACAATAATCAAGAGAGGGACTTGCCTCCTTCTCCTTTTTTCTTCGCGGATATAGACTGGACAATACAGTTTTCAACGTACCTTGAGATATTGTTTGTGACGTCACCATGCTACTGTATGCGCATTGAACCCCCTCCCCTCGTTGAATACGCCATGAAATCAGTCAAAAAAACTGTATGTGTTTGTATAGATTCTTCGTTGTTTATTTATAGATTAAATAATAATGTATTTCATCATTAGTATATTGATATTAAAATGTCCCTCGAAAGTCATTTATTAAATAAGATGTAAAATGTATGGGTTTTTTTCCTGTAAAAAGTGTATGTTGTATCAATTTATTTTTAGATGTTTATTTTCTATCTGCGAATAATGAATGTAAAATCTAGTATGTTAATGATGGTTGCTTTGGCTTTGAAATATTGGATGTTCAATCCTCCAATGTGAGTTTAGAGCGGAAATTTACTCTCTAAGTTTTTGCTATTTTCAAATTGTAATTGTTGTAGTGAATACTCTATCAGTGATATTCTTTGGGAGGGAATTTACTCCGTAAAATATTGTTATATCAAGGATAGTCGCTTTTGAATTGACTACTGTATGCTAACTGTATCAGTGTCATTTTTTAGAGGAAATTTACCCTGTATATTTTTTGCCTTTTTCAAATTGTAATGTGGAAGTGAACACTATATCAGTGATAGTCTTTGGGAGGAAATTTACTCTGTAAAATCTAGGTGCGTAAAAGATGGTTGATTTGGCATTGAAATACTGAATGTACAATGCACCGACGTGAATTTAGAAAGGAAATTTACTCTCTAGATTTTTGTTAATAACAAACTGTAATTAAAGTAGTGAACACGGTATCAGTGAAATTCTTTGGGAGGAAATTTACTCCGTAAAGCCTTGTTATCTAAAGGATAGTCGCTTCTGAATTGACTACTGTATTTTTACTGTATGAATGTCATTTTGAGAGGAAATTTCCTCTCCAGATTTTTGCTACTTTCAAATTGTAATGTAGTTGTGTACACTATATCAGTGATAGTCTTTGGGAGGAAATTTACTCCGTAAAATCTAGCTGTGTAAACGATGGTTGATTTGGCTTTGAAATACTGAATGTACAATGCACCTACGTGTATTTTGAGAGGAAATTTACTCCGTAGACTTTTTTTTCTATGTTGAAATGTAGTGGTGAACAATGTATCAGTGATATTCTTTGGGAGGAAATTTACTCCGTAAAATCCAGCTATGTTAACGATAGTTGATTTGGCATTGAAATACCGAATGTACAATACAACGACGTGAATTTAGAGAGGAAATTTACTATCTAGATTTTTGTTAATAACAAACTGTAATGTAAGTAGTGAACACTCTATCAGTGAAATTCTTTGGGAGGAAATTTACTCCGTAAAGTCTTGTCATATAAAGGATAGTCGCTTCTGAATTGACTACTGTATGTTTACCGTATGAATGTCATTTTGAGAGGAAATTTCCTCTCTAGATGAAATGTAGTTGTGTACACTTTATCAGTGATAGTCTTTGGGAGGAAATTTACTCCGTAAAATCTAGCTGTGTAAACGATGGTTGATTTGGTTTTGAAATACTGAATGTACAATGCAGCGACGTGCATTTTGAGAGGAAATTTACTCTGTAGAGTTTTTTTTCTATTTTGAAATATAGTGGTGAACAATGTATCAGTGATATTCTTTGGGAGGAAATTTACTCCGTAAAATGTAGCTATGTAAACGATGGTTTCTTTGGCTTTGAAATACTGAATGTACAATGCACCGACGTGAATTTAGAGAGGAAATTTACTCTGTAGATTTTTGTTAGTACTAATTTGTAATGTTAGTAGAGAAAACTGTATCAGTGAAATTCTTTGGGAGGAAATTTACTCCGTAAAATCTAGCAATGTAAACGATGGTTGATTTGGCATTGAAATACTGAATGTATAATCCACCGACGTGAATTTAGAGAGGAAATTTACTCTCTGGATTTTTGTTAGAAACAAACTGTAATTAAAGTAGTGAACACGGTATCAGTGAAATTCTATGGGAGGAAATTTACTCCGTAAAATCTAGCTATGTAAACGGTGGTTGATTTGGCATTGACATACGGAATGTACAATGCACCAATGTGAATTTAGAGAGGAAATTTACTCTCTAGATTTTTGCTATTTTCAATTTGTAATTGTTTGTAGTGAATACTGTATCAGTGATAATTTTGGGAGGAAATTTACTCCGTAAAATCTTTTTATATCATGGACAGTCGCTTTTGAATTGACTACTGTATGTTAACTGTATCAGTGTCATTTTTGAGAGGAAATTTACTCTGTAGATTTTTGCCTTTTTCAAATTGTAATGTGGTAGTGAAAACTGTTTCAGTGATAGGTTTTGGGAGGAAATTTACTCCGTAAAAATCTAGCTATGTAAACGATGGTTTGTGTTCTTTAAACTTTTAATATTCGCACCAATAAATATCTTGTAAACTGTGTTATTTGTTGAGTTTTGTCAATACCTAAGGGCAATATGCTTAAAACAGAAAAAAAGATTTTCTGTTTTGATTTTGGAATGCGTTACTGGTACTACTAAATCAAACACTCACACTCCAATAATACAGATATTGGTACTAGTAAATTAAACACTCACACACCAGTAATAAGGATACTGGTACTACTAAATCAAACACTCACAAACCAATAATAAGGTTAGTTGTACTAGTAAATTAAACACTCACACACCAATAACAAGGATACTGGTACTAGTAAATTAAACATTCACACAAATAATAAGGATACCGGTACTAGTAAATTAAACACTCACACGCCAATAATAAGGATACTGGTACTAGAAAATTAATAACTCACACACCAATATTAAGGATACTCGTACTAGTAAATTAAACACTCACACACCAATAATAAGGATACTGGTACTAGTAATTTAAACACTCACACACCAATAATAAGGATACTGGTACTAGTAAATTAAACACTCACCCACCAATAATAAGGATACTGGTACTAGTAAATTAAACACTCACACACCAATAATAAGGTTACTGGTACTAGTAAATTAAACACTCACACACCAGTAATAAGGATACTGGTACTAGTAAATTAAACACTCACCCACCAATAATAAGGATACTGGTACTAGTAAACTAAAAACTCACACCAATAATAAGGATACTGGTACTAGTAAATTAAACACTCACACACCAATAATAAGGTTAGTTGTACTAGTATATTAAACACTCACACCAATAATACGGATACTGGTACTAGTAAATTAAACACTCATACACCAATAATAAGGTTAGTTGTACTAGTAAATTAAACACTCACACACCAATAATAAGAATACTGGCACTACTAAATTTAGCACTCACCTACCAATAATAAGGATACCGGTACTAGTAAATTAAACATTCACACACCAGTAATAAGGATACTGGTACTAGTAAATTAAACACTCACACACCAATAATAAGAATACTGGTACTAGTAAATTAAACACTCACCCACCAATAACAAGGATACTGGTACTAGTAAATTAAAAACTCACACACCAATAATAAGGATATTGGTACTAGTAAATTAAACACTCACACACCAAAAATAAGGTTACTGGTACTAGTAAATTAAACACTCACCCACCAATAACAAGGATACTGGTACTAGTAAATTAAAAACTCACACACCAATAATAAGGATACTGGTACTAGTAAATTAAACACTCACACACCAATAATAAGGTTACTGGTACTAGTAAATTAAACACTCACACACCAGTAATAAGGATACTGGTACTAGTAAATTAAACACTCACACACCAATAATAAGGTTAGTTGTACTAGTAAATTAAACACTCACACACCAATAATAAGAATACTGGTACTAGTAAATTAAACACTCCTACACCAGTAATAATGATATTGGTATTTATAAATTAATGTCATTCATGTGGGGAATTTTGGGTCATAACATATTAACTGAAAAAAAAAACTCAGTTGTTAAGCTTGAGAAAATTAATTTTTCTTCATGTAGTAACAGACATACAAATACATCAAAGCATGATTTCCATAAGCATTTGTACATGTATCTATCCAACCCACTGGCCAATCATATAATAGAGCTGTCCGTCTCTATCCATGTAGTAGTATCCCCTCTTCCTGTGAATTTATGTAATAGATAAAGTGAATTCTGATGGGTTTTAAATGATAAATAATGATAAAGATTGTAAAGTCCATTCTGGTTTGTTAGAATTGATAAATAATGATATAAGATGTAGAGTACATTCTGCTTGGCAATGAAAAATGATATAATAGTAAACTGCATTCTGATTGGCAATAAGTGAATGATATAAGTTGAATGTGACCGTTTTTTTTTTATTTTTATATTTGATGCTGTTTCTTGTTTTCCATATTGACCACCTGTATCTTCGTATATTTCATTCTACGCGGGTATACTAAGGTTACATCCAATTCTACCACGATTATTGTAAACATCAAAGGAAACCGCCGGACATTATTTTCCAATAAATCACGAACGTCATCAAAAAATTATCAGATGAGAAACACGTATCAAACTTGAACAATTCAATTGCATGGTTGGCTGTAGAATGAAATACTTGTTTAGACCGCACCGATGTGTCGTCTTTTGCAGTATAAACACTGCAAGTTGCATCAAGATGCTGATGAAGGTCGGTTTTTATAGCTAATCTGGCTATTCCACAGACCTCCCTACACATTTAAACAACGTGAATTTAGTAAAACCGGAAGATGATTTTGGTACTGCATCTATTCATTAAAACTAATCCATACATATTACAAACGAATTTGTAATTCATAAAGGCTATTTTTAATGCAACGAAAGCTCAAATCGTCTGATTTCCATACACAGGTAAATAAACAAAATTTCGCTCTGGTGTTAAATGGAACAGCATTATCGAGACATGGTGACCTAATTTGTTTCTATATAGAGGAAACAATCAGCCGTATTTTAGCATAATAAGCGATCTTTGTAGAATAGAAATAAAGTCCTTGTTTATGTAAATGATGCAAGATAACCTCCTCGGTCTCGAAATGTTGTTTGAAACATAAAAGCCTCGACTAACGCCGAGGCTTTTATCTTTCAAACAACATTTCTCGACCTCGGATGTATCCTGCAACATTCACGAAAACGCGGACTTTATTTCTTAAATATTCAACTAACCTATATGATATAACGTCATAGTTAGCCATATGACGTAAATTTTAGAGATAACAATTTCTTAGAATCGATATCTAAGATTGATTGAAGGTCGTAAAAATGAATCAAAATAACCTTATGCAGAGGCATTATATAAACGGGACATTGTATGTTTCACAGGGGTTAAATACCAAACCCGTGACGTCATAACTGTTGATCAGTATTGGCAGAGTGAAAGTAAAACCATACGAAAATCATGTAAACAAACACAAGAATTTGAAGTTTAAAAGCATTTAGAATAGATATCATGTGTGATACATGTGGAAAAAATGCTGAAGAATAAGGCATGCAAATATAATTCCACAATTTTTTCGTACAATAAAAGTAGACTGCCGATCAGCCTTTCCTCTGCCGTTGGTTACAAAATATATGTAGATGCAAAATTTCAACAATACACCGCATACTTTGAAATTTAATTTTTGTTTCTATCTAAAGTTCTTATTCTTTTGCTTTTGATAGTGCTGCTAGAATCGTAAGGTTAACAGAAATTGAAGCATTTCTTATACCTTAAAACATTTTTGTGACGTCATCTTTTGTTAAACCTGGTTCAATAAATTTGTTATTGTCCTGCACCCCGTCCAATAAGTTACCTGTAGGTGTCCAATAAGATTCAACTTATTGGACAGGTACAGGTAACGTTAAACTGAGAACAAAGGGCGAGGCAAATAAGTAAGCACCATGTAAAAGGCAATGACAAATCAAACAATTTAATATGAACAATGTAGGAAATTAGTAGCGTTAAATGTTAATATTTCACGAAAAATCCTATTGAAAATGGCACAAATAATCCAGTGATTTGAATGTCTCAGATTCATTATTTTAAACGCATCCGATTATAAATTTCCTAAATTCACCGTTCATTGCTATATAATAGATTCATTTCACAATGATTGATCCACGGAACATATGTAGAATCCAATGGACACAAAAGATAAATGGGAAGCATGTGTTTTCTTACACACAACCTTGGGCTTTTTGTTTATTGAAATATCCATTTTCCCGCATTTAGCACAAAATTTAGCTCACAAAATTCCAACGGAATCTGTAATTTCGTCCGGTGATTTATGACCATTTGTCCAACTAGTCCTGCGCCGTTTAATCGAGTATCTGTCGTTTTAAGGAGTGGCTGGTGTAAAATCCTTCCGAGTTCGAAGCCTGCTCACAAAAGAGAATTGCATTTTTAAAAAATCAGGAATAATCTCCCAATTTCATAGAAAATGCTTTAATAAACAGTTGTTTGAGTAAAATCCTTCAAATCCTATTGCTTTACAAAAATTACCTTTTAACGGGAACTGTTTCTTGCAAATTCCGAAACATAAGAATATATATCCGGATTTCACAGTAAAAACCTGAACTTAGGCATCTTGGTGTAATCAATAAATGGCATCGTCAAAACACCCGATTCTGAAGGTCTTTTTTTCAAAATTAAAATGTACGTCTTCATCCGTGGTCATTGCGTTGTAAAATGAATAAATTGTAAAGAATTTAGTAGAACTGACTTTTACGCATGCGTAGTATATATAAAAAATGTCGCAATGCGGATAAATTAGACTAAAAAAAGTTAATTTTCATATTCATGGATATAAAACACCTTTCGATGATTCCTTCTATTGATAAAGACAGAAGAAAATCCAAAACTGGTTTTCTTTGGCATGGCCTAACTTGATGAACAGTGCCAGGTAGTCATCCAAGCAGAACGAGACCTTACCTGTGACTGTCCAATAAGTTAACAATGGAAGTGTTCGACAATGGTGAAATGTTTTAAGTAAGTTATAAGCCTCAAACTGACCATTATGTCAGATATTAGACTCTCCTCGGCGCTAACGCGCCTCGGGTCGTCTAATATCTGACATAATGGACAGTTTTCGGCTTATAACCATTACTTATATAAAAAATGTAAAAAAGTTGCAAAGGTTGCGTCCGAAAATGTTGAATAATTATTTCTGTGATGGGACAGTAGAATTCTATCAGCACTTTTCTTGGTTAAGAGATGTTTTATTTAAATGTTATATTTAAGGAATAAAGCTGATTTCAACTTATACGATATAACATATCTTAGGGCAGTTTACGCTTTATAAACCGCAAAGCGGTTTATAAAAAAGTGTAAACTGCCTCAAGTTTTGGTATATCGTATAATATAAGTTGAAAAAAGCTTCACAGTGACACTGTTTTTCCCCAAAATAAGGCTTCACATTGACTAAATTTTAAAAGTAACTTCAAGCGGAGTAATACGTCTTTTGACGTAACTCATTGTGACGTTGGCAACTTATGTTATACAAAATGGATAAAAAATTTTATCCAATCAAATGACATGTTACAAAATTAAATTATATAACTAAAATTACAAATTGAAATTAATTATCCCGGGGTAGTGTTGAACTGTTCAATTTTTCATTACGGTATGTTTTCTAATGATACAAGCCACGTGGTGACGTCGTGGTGTAGTGACTCCTGTAGTATAAGTCCTATTGAAGTCTTTAGAAAGCATAATGATAGCAATGACTTCTTCGATATATTAGTTTCGCAGCACAGTTAAGGTAACAAATGGAAATATTGGCAATTTTCTAAGATGAAAAATACATATTTTATTAGGATGGGCGATTCTTTTTAGGACTTCACTGATATAAAAAATGCAATATGGTTTAACTCTAAATGTTGAGGACAGTGAATTTTTTTATTTAGACTTATCTTGTGATGTCTACGTCACATGATTTTAGCAATTATACTTGCAGTTTAGAGGTCATCTATGAATTCCAATATTGCAAGGGTAAAACCAAATTAAAAACCTTAATTTATAAACCTTTTCAACACAATATGTAGTTTATGAAAAGTATTGAGAACCTATATAGTTTGCCTTATTTAATTGCTAAAATTTAATTTTGTTGGACGGCAAGTTGAATATTTTGCTATAATTAATTTATTTACAGGATTTCACGAGGTTGGAAGCACTTTTCAAATATCTTAGTGCTTCTTCAGTTTATGTGTAAAAACTTGACAAGATACAATAAACCGAGTAATTAGGGCCCTTCTATTAACTTTCCAACGAATCTGCATACAAACAGGCGACAGAATCACTTGTCTTGAAAATATACGGACAGTTTATAAATAAAATACTAAAATAGACATCGCATCCAAGTTAACGACCTTTCATTTAACTGCAAATAATATTTTATAGGAGAACAAAAGACATTTTTATTGAACAAAATGTGATTTGACTAGACTATCACTGTGTACAAACTGTGTCATTTATTCTAGATGACGTCACATTGACAAGTGCAATGCGGTCGATGCATCGTTTATATACTATTGTGTGTGATTTAACAAACGACAAAACTGCACATAACAGTAATTCTTTATGTAGTATTCAGCTATCCAGCTGTTTGAAATAGAAAATAATTGCATTTTGTGGTATTTTGAAAACCGTATATTTTGTGTGACGTCATACAAATAAGGCCCCGTCTCCTTACTCTACATGTATCATTAACTGTTCTGCGTTTACATAATATAAAAAAAAATGTTAATTCGCCGAATTCTGATCCGTGTGCTGTCTTTACAAACCCAAATAATAAAATCAACGTATATTTGGAAATTACACAAATGTAAAAACCACATAACGAGTAAAAATCATACATTATCAAACGAGTAATGTTTGAAATAAAACAAAAAAATCCTTCTTCGATCAGGTATTTAGAAGTAAAAAGAGAAAAGTTAATTTACATTGTCAGTACGTACTGGTCCTTGCTGGTAAAGACGGCAGCAATATTGAAATGTTTTTTAAAAAATATTTAAATATTGCTTTAAATAGATAAAGAAAATTGATCTGCTAAATACAGAAAAATTACTAGACAAACTGGTCTCCAAAAGCAACAAAGTAATTTTGAATCAGAAATTCAAGAAGGATATGGAGATAAAGAAAGTATTCGATCTCAAAATCCATAAAAACAATACAAAATAAGACCTCTGAAACATCAATGATAGATCGTATTTGCTGACAAGGTCATTGTATCGACCTTTAAACTTGCGATATGAGGGGATTTTAAACAAGATTGCTGATATTTTTTGTTTCATTTACTTGCTTGTCAATAATTTACTTTATTTCTGAAATTGTTCATTAATTTAAGAATCTTCTCACCTCAATTTTAAAGTACTTGTATGTGCAATCAGATTGTTATTTCAAACAAAATTATGTTGTAAAAGAATAGTGGTATGGTAAGAAAATTAACTTTATATTTTTATTGAAAAGCGACTCTTAATAATATCAAAATTTTTATAAGTCCCATATTTTAATGTCAGGGACTCCTTATTAAAACTTTTTTTGTGAAGAGTCAAAAAGATTCTTTTTCACTAAAAATGCGAGTCGTGTATCAACTCACCTTGTCATTGGTAAATTGCAAAATTGCTTTGTTAAAAATATTCTGACTGTATACACAAGTACTGATACGATGATATTAAAACGATTCTCGAGTTTCTGATGGACAATATCTATTTGGTGATTGTAGATCACGTCTGTCAGTGGAATAGATTGGAATTGTCATAGGTATTTATTGCACCCCCTTAATTGTTGAAGAATCGAGTTACACCGTGGAACGTTGTGGGGGGTGGTTTGGATGAGTGCAGTACAAATTGCAGGCACTAATCACTCAGTGGTCATATGCGCCGAGTATGGACATAACTTGCAGTTCTGAGGCTATTCCTAAATTGCACCTAGTTTCAACTCTGTTTTAAGACCACTGTGTTTGCTTTCCTCCTAATATGTATTATTTTGTGAGATGTTGAGTGAGATTTTTACTATTATTGTTGATTATGATTAGCATAATAAATATTTGCTTAAATGTTAAGATAATTCGTAAAATTATATATCGTTATCCTCACATTTCATAATTTTGTACTTAGGATAGCGAACCCGAAGATGAATTAGATTTGGACTTGAAAAAGTGTTTCACAGATGATCTAATGATTTTTATACTTGCAATCGAATTATGTTTGTAAAACAAAAAATAACAATGGATCAGATATTTTACCAATGAGATAGTTCAAAAATAAATAATATTTATTTTCCGAAGAATGTTTTAATTTCCTGTGCAGTTTGAAAAATACGAAAAATGAATAATTTATGTATCGCAAAATAGAGAATAGCTTGCGTTAACACATGTGTCGATGTTTAATTGGTTTATTACTTCAACATTGATATTTTTTTTTATATTTTTACAGACATTGATTAAGGCTAGCTTGCGTAATGAAAGTTTTAGTTCAAATACAGTTGCAGATAAAAAAAATTTCATCTTTCAGAAAGTAATAAAGAAATGCTTATAATTCTACCTTTTCCTTGTATTGCTTTGCAAATTTTAATCATTTTTTAAATGCTTCAATTATCGCTTACTTAAATAATCAATAAAAATACTTTACAATCCTGTTTTAGCTTATGATATTTCTCTTGCACGGCATTAAACGTCTATGACGTCAGAATAAAACGCATATTAAACATTGTAAACTTTTGACCCCCTTTATTTTTTTATATTCCTTTAATACTTAAATATTCATTACTTTAAAGTAATTTTGATCAATATGGATATAATTGTCATTTAGTATAAAATAATTAGATAATTTAGAACTAATATTAATTCTTAACAATTAGGATCTTATTGTTTTCAAAGGTAGATAAACAGGGGACTGATGGTACTTACAACATAGATGCAGAAGATCTGTAGTAACTGGTTCCGATTCGTTAATTCTCCCGCAAATATCAACAGGAAAATGTCGTTCCTATCACGTGCAAGGGCATCATCTTATTAAATGGCTGAAATCACAGTAAAGAGTATTGCATGTGTCGGATAATTTACATGTAATTCAGGTTCCACTGTAATATATATCAGGTTTAACAATAAAGTAATCTTCATCCTCATTCTCCGTCCAGTTATCTCCATTTATCAGTGTTTGGAAAAAAGAACGAAATTTGTCTATTTTCAAATTTATTACAACACATATAAAATACATCTTTTACTGAATACATCCAGTATCGCTTTACAGAGCCGTTCAATCACCTTCTTTTACTGTTTGTTACTTGATGTTAAATATTAAAAAAAAGAACTCAGCGATAAAAATTAATTTTAAATCGTCTCTTGGGGGTATCCAAAATCCATGGATGATCTTTCGTCTGTTAAAAAAAATAAATTAATACTTTACAGATAAATGTATGATAGCATATTTTTCTATTAAAAAAAACAACTTTAAAAAATGAAAATTTCAGAGTGATACAAAAAGAAAAAAAATGGATATTAAGATGTAATGATGTTTACCTAGTTCCGTCTGATCATCATGGTGGTCCCCCTCACTGATGTCCCACTCCTTACTGTGGGATACCACGGTTTCCACCAGGACTCCTTGGACCAGGGACCGTTAAGGAAGGCTCGGTGGCAGGAGTTAAACCACCAGCCTCCTCTAGCGTCACTGTAACCAGCACAGTTACCACTATAACTGTCATTTTCCCTGTCTTTCTATTAATTTTCACACTATATACTTACATTATAAAACAATTTTTAGGCTTGTTAAGAATTAGATGTTAAGAATTATTTGTTCAGTTGCTCCGATACTGTAGTTGCATTCTACAGATAATACATATCACATGCCTAATGTAGTAATTACATTGTAGTTATTATCAATTTATACGGAACCTACCAGTTATATATTATTTTATTTTTAAAATCACTACATCATCATTACTATACTGAGAAATGTGTTCAATTACTATTTGAGTGAGACAGGTGGAGGCAGGCAAAACACTTTGCGATGTGGGTGACATCTTAAAAGCTTTAATTTTAGTAACAGGCATTGTAACGAGTAACTAAAAGGAATTTTTTAAAGAAATTAACGAAAAGGAGTGTCTAAACTAGAACCTTATAAAAAAAAAATATTGATATCAAATCGAATGTCAATGACCAAAAACTTTTGACAAAAAAAAAAAAAAGAGCTGCGAGAGAGTGCATCGCCATGGGGTTGTTTAAAAAATATTACCCGACACAATTTTTCAATTACATATAAAGATATGACTCATATGAATATTATCAATAACAAATAAATTCAGACAAAATTTAGAAAAAAATATTTCGTGTTTTCCATTTTAAAAATGAATGTGTCAGTCGAGAAAATCTAGACGACCGTCGTGTTATATTTATCCAATTCTACCTTACGGATATTAATTTATTTAATACTCTATAAAGCGATATGCTAAAAAAAAATACTTTCTATTCTCCTTTACATGTATCTGATTTAAATTAAAATCCCCATTTGCCTACATACATGTACAGTAATGTATATGAACAGCTCGCCTGCCAAGAAAATCATTTTACGCCCCCCATCCCCTTTTAAAAAAATGATTTAATTTCATGTACTTGTTTTACATTTATAACATTTGAGTAGGAAAAATTTAAACAAAATCTTCATGTTATTTTAGAGATTGTTGTAATATTTAACACGATTTAATCATAAATTATATAAGACAAGAATTAGTTTTAAAAGTATATACATGTATATACGTAAAAAAAAAGTCATTGTGGAATACCTTGCTAAAAAAATGCTGAACCAGTCTAATTAATTTTTGAGACGAAATATTCTTAAAAAGTTACATTTTGTGTAACTAAGCGGATTTTGTCATCAAATTTTCATTGACAATTGTCTTTTTTAAAGCTGATAAAATATTCTAAACTTTCCGCAGTTGACAATCTACTATTTGGAGTCGAATTCTTTTCAATATTCTGTACTTTCGCCATAAAATTTATCAAATTATTTGATTGTTACTACTGTAAAACAATGTCACATGTCCCCAACATCTAGAGTTTTATCCAACCTCTTGTAAAAAAGCAGTAGTAAGTTAGATAACTCGCGATATTAAGTATGGAAACCCTCTAAAAAATCAAAATTTTAACACTATGATGAAAAATGAGACTGTTTTTATAATGGTTATAACCACGAAAATGTTTTTCTATAATTTTTTTTAGTTTTGAAATTTATTTTAAGAGCTGAAATAGAAAATACATACCTTTAAAGAAGTTATCCTTTTTTTTCTGAATGACACCCAAGCGTGAAGAGGTTTTTTGGTCCTTGCAGAAATCGTAGAAGTAAAAGCAATAAATAAGGATATGACAATTCTCTAAGAATATTTAAAACTTTTATTATACAATTAAATTTATTGACATCAATTATTTTCTTTAAGATATAAATATGCAATTTTATTTATGTTTTGAGTTTCTTTCTAAGAATATTATAAGAAACTTATATTTATTCCTTTTGCTAAAATTTTTATATTTTTACTTCTGAACACACAGTGTAGGATGTAATATGCGGGTGTGTAAATCGAACTGCACTCAGAATAGAAGAAGTTGTGTTTATAGTCCTATAAATGCAATTGAAGCCTGTAGGTTCATAGTGTGAGAAAAAGTAGAAAAATGCAATCATATGGAGACAAGAAACAAGGTATTTATTGACAAATAAGTTGATGAAACAAGAATATCAACGTTCTCCTCTAAAGTCATTATTTCTTAAGTTCTATGGTTGATACAATTATCTTGTCAGCAAATAAAAATTACCATTTAAAAAAATGCTGACTGACGTTTCTCATACTGATTGTATTATCTATACACTGAATTGACGACGGATTTTTTCGTTGTTTCCTGATCATGACACGGAACACACGGCGGGTGTGACGGGTCGGTAGGGGATGCTCACTCCTCCATGGCATCTGATCCCACCTCCGATGTTTTGGGGGTCCGTGTTTGCTCTGCTCTATTTTGTATTGTTTAATAGAATTTGATGAATTTGATATTGAATACTGCTCGTTATCTCCATATTATTTATCTATAATTTTTACTATTATAGTAAAAAAAAGTTGACTTTAATACTTTTTTGTTTGAGCTAAAAGACAAGTATTGACTTCATAATATGATGGAGAGGTTCTCGAGAATTACATTTGCAAACAAAACTGCAAGCGGTTTCTTAAACGAGGCAGAATAAGTTGAGAAAGGTAGAACTGGAACAGACTCCTTTAAAATTCACTGTTTCTAAAAAAAATGTTTTTGTTTGCATTTTAGAAATTTTGGGTTATATTGTATATATTTCATATCATTATAACTGAAGTTTTCTCATAAACATTTTTTTTAAAGTGTTGGAAACCTAACTTTCATGGTGGAAGTAGTAAAAATGAAGAGTATGTTTGTTAAAACTAAATTTATATAAAGCACACTTTGTGAAAGACAATATTATAGAATATATTTTGTAGGATATCATGTTTATATATTTTAATCATTAGAATTTCACAAAAGGTTTAAAAAAATTACTTTTATCAGAAAATAGGGATGAAAGTAATGTATAGAATGTTTTTTTTTTTTTTTTTGTTTTTGTTTTTTTGATAAGATTGGTAAAGTAAAACTTTGAAGTAAAATTAAGCAGGTTATTTGGATGAGATATATTATCTCTTTTTGAGAAAACAGTTTGATACATGTAGAAAATCAAAAAGGGAAGTACTTCTTTTAGATAGGGAGTGTAATAATCCCTTTTCCTCTAATATCTTTGATATCCTGAAGGATTCTTCAAACCCAATTGCAAAGGAATAGTTTCATTCTGTTTATTTTTAATGGAAATTCGTTAGCGCATATTATAGAATATTTTTTTTCTAGTATGGCACTTTGGTAATATATTTATGTAGTTTTGTTATTGCATTGACACCCTTATTTCATTCGGTCATTTAAATAAGAACGGCAAATGTAATAATTCCAGGAATTAAACACAATCGATACTCTAGAAATAATAATACTATAACAAGCCAATCGTTTTGCAGGAATGGATAATAATTTGATATTTAAACTCGTCAGTTGACGGATTAATTCTAAGCTCCTACAGAAACGCTCTAAATACACACCAGAAACTCCAAAATGAGCAGTCTTCGTATTGTGTGTTTCATTGTCTTTCTATTTACAGTTTCTAGTGCTACCATCTCCTCCTTGAGATATACCGCAAAACTGGAACTCGATAACAAGATGTCCAATGAGGAACTTATAGGACACCACGAAGCTCAATCTTTAAGCGAGTGTGCTGCCACCTGTCAGAGAGATCGCGGTTTCTTCGGGTACAACCCTACGCTGAAGAAGTGCCGGACCCACAAGAAAACGTTCACTACTGGAATGTCGGACGACACCGGATGGCGGTATTACTTTCCAGCATGTATGTATTATTTTTTGTCTTATTTTTTCTTTAATCTTACAATTGTAGCCGATTTATCTTACCTTATTTTGATTGTTTATTCTTATGAGTCGTTTCAAGCGTTGAACTGTGAAGATAACTATTTTATTTATTGTCATAATCTTATATAATTCTAAGTTTTGAATTAAGATTATTACAAGATTATTGAATTCTTAAAATTATTATATAGAAAGAATTCTATAATTCTTAGTTTTGAATTTTGAGTTCCTCCTTCAGATGGTCCTAATCTAAATCTTAAATGAATCTCAGATATGAATTAAGATTTTCCCTTTATATTATGTAAGTCCTAATCCTATATAGTTTTCACTTTTGTTCTTTAGTTTCCCTTTATATTATGTACGTCCTAATCCTATATAATTCTCACTTTTGTTCTTTAGTTTTCCCTTAATATTATGTAAGTCCTAATCCTTTATAATTCTCACTTTTGTTCTTTAGTTTTCCCTTAATATTATGTAAGTCCTTATCCTATGTAATTCTCATTTTTGTTCTTTAGTTTTCAAGTAATATTATGTAAGTCCTAATCCTATATAATTCTCACTTTTCTTCTTTAGCTTTCCCTTAATATTATGTAAGTCCTAATCCTTTATAATTCTCACTTTTGTTCTTTAGTTTTCCCTTTATATTATGTAAGTCCTAATCCTTTATAATTCTCACTTTTGTTCTTTAGTTTCCTTTTAATATTATGTAAGTCCTAATCCTATGTAATTCTCACTTTTGTTCTTCAGTTTTCCCTTAATATTATGTAAGCCCCAATCCTTTATAATTCTCACTTTTTTCTTTAGTTTTCCCTTTATATTATGTAAGTCCTAATCCTATATAATTCTCACTTTTGTTCTTTAGTTTTCCCTTAATATTATGTAAGTCCTAATCCTATATAATTCTCACTTTTGTTCTTTAGTTTTCCCTTTATATTATGTAAGTCCTAATCCTATATAATTCTCATTTTTGTTTTTTAGTTTTCCCTTAATATTATGTTAGTCCTAATCCTATATAATTCTCACTTTTGTTCTTTAGTTTTCTCTTAATATTATGTAAGTCCTAATCCTATGTAATTCTCACTTTTGGTCTTTAGTTTTCCTTTTATATTATGTAAGTCCTAATCCTATATAATTTTCAATTTTAGTCTTAAGTTTTCCCTTAATGTTATGTAAGTCCTAATCCTACATAATTCTCACTTTGTTCTTTAGTTCTCCCTTCAGACTGTAAGGAACTTCGTGATAATGATTATGATAAATCGGACGTGTACGATATTTACCCATACGGGACAAAGTCCATTCCGGTCAAGGTTCACTGTAACATGGATATAATGGGCGGCGGGTGGACGGTGAGTTTTGGTAAATTCTAAGTTTTAATTTCTGGTTATATGATGCATTGGGTTGATTTTGTGATATTTACATTGTGTCTCGTCCAGGAAATTAATATAGTTTTCCATTTTCGTTTTCCCTTATTTATTAATTGATATTCTGCTATCACCTGCATCTGGTGTAAGCATCTTCCCAATTTATACAATCAGCAAGAGTAAGATCAAAATTAATTTTTAAGCTAAGACAGAATACTTAGGAATGTTTTGACTAAAAGGGATTTTAAAACCTCATTTTAAGTCAGCATTTCGAAAAATGGTCAATGAATGGGTCGACTTTTTGCTGTCTCTTTCATTTCAATTGTTAGATCGCTGTATACTAAATTAGACTAGAGAATGATACGTCTATCTGCTCTTTACATAGGCTCACGGCTCCCTTTTTAATTCATGAACCTTATCCCACCGTTGGAACTTTCGGTGTGTGTATGTGTGTTAGATGGTGTGTGTGGTGTATGTGGGTTTGATCTATGTCCTGTTCACATATTTGGATTGGTTGTTACCTTTTTTAAAAGTCGGTCACCGCTCGTTATCTTCATCTTGTTTTGAAAATGATACCATGTCTATAAATTCTACAAGAGACCCTCACATTAGTTATCTAATTAATTTAAACAGCAAGTCAACTATCCTAATAAATGTACATACATCTTTCCGAGGCAAATCCAAAGTAGCCCAATAAATGTGCATATATCTTTTCAAGGCAATCCAAAAACGATTCGATGGGTCCGTGAGCTTTGACAGAAACTGGACAGACTACAAAAATGGTTTTGGTGAACCGGAACAGGAAGTTTGGATTGGTAAATATGAGCCAATACCGGGTCTTTAATTGGTTTAAAAATCTAACCAAGATATATACAAACATTTGAATTTTGAAAGCAGTTAAAACATAAATTGATGTACGCATAATATAAACAGTACTCTACTTGCATTAGTCTTGTTTTTAGTAGTTCAATGGTAAATAAAAAATGCATTTACGAGTTATTATCAAAATAAAGGAAAGATAATATATACAAGAATGGAAATTCAAAGGACTTTCCGTATTTCAAAGTCCTTCAGGTTTTGAAAGTCCTTATGTTTTTAAGTTTTGTGTGAGTTATGGGTGTGTGAATCACACAGAATTGTCTCGTAGGCTTATTTCATTAAGCAAGCTTGCGCTTATTGAAAATTATATACCCACGTACAAGTTTGTGTCATTCGCACACCCATAATTCACACAAGCGGTCAACAGTGACAGCATCATTTGTTCTTACAATATAAGTTTGTCCGTATGTTTTGTACTACATGGGGACTCGATCAAGAACGACTTCACTAAGAAAAGTTCCATAACATTTCCATGATAAAAATCTGAGATTTTTTTTCTTATTTTTTTTCTTCTTTTTTCATTTAAAGTTTCTTAAGTTGTTTTCACACCAGCTAAATCAAACTTAACTGCGCCGTTATGTCATCAAACGTCACTTTTTTTTCGTGTGCTGTATTTACCACTTCGAATGCTAAGGAAACTGCCAAAAAAAAATAATAACCAATTGGCCTGAAAATTTTGGAAAGACGACAGAATAAATTGTGGAACCGATTAAGGATAATTTTTACCCCTTAATCTCATGTGTTTAAATCTTTTATTCTGATCAATACTCATGTATTCTCTTAAATAACATTTGTTTTTTTTACCGTGAACAGTAGGACCCTACCTGTACACATTCAAGCATAATAAAATCTTGATTTCTGTCAATAATTTTATCAAAATATTATGATGCACTTCAATATCATAAATAAACATTTACTGAAAATTTCAGCTCAGTGTGCCCATTATTTTCAAAAAGAAACACCTTGTCCACGATTTTCCCGGACAACCCTTGTATATCTAAATAAAGCATGATATAGGAGCAGATTATAAATAGCTGAATAACATGCATATAAATACTATACAATAGGCATAATCTGATATAGTCTGATACAGTTTTAAACAATGCATTTAACAAAAATCTTTAGATTGTTATATTATTTTCCATTGGGCTATTTTTATGAAACAATATTATTGTTATACACATAGTTATTGATTTTGAATATATCTTAAAACAGGAAAGTAATTTGATTAGTCAATAAGGTATGATTATATTCAAATAAGAATCAATGGATTGTTTAATACAGGAAATGACTTGATACATCAATTAACAAAAGAAAACACCTCATCCCTGTATGTGACCATAACTCTACAGAATGGTACAACGCTTTATGAAATGTACGGCGGTTTCTCTGTCTCCGACGAAGCAGGAAAATATCAAATCTTTCTTGCAGGACCTGCCACGGGGACCTTAGGTTTGTGTATCTACGTAAAGTTCTTAAAATAAGGTTCAAATTACGTATCTTATCATAAAAAATATTTTTGATTGAAAGACTATTAAGTTGTTGAAAAAAGATAGGGTTTTTTTTCTGGTATTCTGTATACCTTTTTGATTCCACGCACACTAAGTATGTTTTAAATTTCAGAATATCATCTGCATGTTTAATTCTCTAATTCCGCAAACATTGAGTTTTTTAATGTCAGATAGATAAAATATAAAGAAAAATGTGTTACATTATATTTAAGAAACAAAGCAAGCAATCATATTTGCTCAAAAATTGTTATTGAGCTTAGGTTTCTTGATAATTTTTAGCTCTACTGGTCAGAGACCAGAAGAGCTTATGCGATAGTAATGCGTCCGTCGTCCGTCCGTCTGTCTGTCCGTCTGTCTGTCTGTCTGTCTGTAAACAATCTTTCAAAATGCTACTCCTCCTACAGTTTTGGTCTTATTTCAATATAACTTGGTACACAAGTAGACTACACTAAGATACATAATTCTGTGCATCGGTTTTTGATTTGGATGAACGGTGTTGCCGTGGTTACTAAAAATAGAAATTTCTGTGAAATTCTTTCAAAATGCTACTCCTCCTACAGTTTTGATCTGATTTCAGTATAAGTTGGCAAACAAGTAGAATACACTAAGATACATAATTCTGTGTATCGGTTTTTGATTTTGATGAACGGTGTTACCGTGGTTACTAAAAATAGAAATTTCTGTGAAATTCTTTCAAAATGCTACTCCTCCTACAGTTTTGGTTTGATTTCAGTATAACTTGGCACACAAGTAGAATGCACTAAGTTACATAATTCTGTATATTGGTTTTTGATTTCGATGAACGGTGTTGCCGTGGTTACTAAAAATAGAAATTTCTGTGAAATTCTTTCAAAATGCTACTCCTCCTACAGTTTTGGTCTGATTTCAGTATAACTTGGCACACAAGTAGAATACACTAAGATACATAATTCTGTGCATCGGTTTTTGATTTCGATGAACGGTGTTGCCGTGGTTACTAAAAATAGGAATTTCTGTGAAATTCTTTCAAAATGCTTCTCCTCCTACAGTTTTGGTCTGATTTCAGTATAACTTGGCAAACAAGTAGAATACAATAAGATACATAATTCTGTATATCGAATTTTAATTTTGATGAACGGTGTTGCCGTGGTTACTAAAAATAGAAATGTCTGTAAAATTGTTTCAAAATGCTACTCCTCCTACAGTTTTGGTCTGATTTCAGTATAACTTGGCACACAAGTTGACTACACTAAGAACAAAAAGAGACTTTATCAACGATCATCATTCTATTTAATGCTGTTTATAAAGTTTCAAATCCCTGCTTATTAAGTACTTTCTCTTCCTTTGCTAAAAGTTCAAACCAGTAGAGCTTCAGTCTCGACAAAGACTTCTGGTTAATTATTCAAATTTTAACTTCAACGGGACAGGAAGTTTACACAGCATAATTGATCTATTATGTCGACATTTCGAGGAAACTTTCATGTTCAAATAAAATTATTTTATCGGCAACATATTCAAATTTTAAAAAAGCCAAATTCAAAACACCTCAATGTGTTTCATATTTACTATAACTTTTGTCTATTTGACGAAAATCTAGTCTGCTTTGCAATAATTCACATTTTACTACTACGGAATAAGAAGTTTACAGAGCGTCATTGATCTTAAATATCAAATGATACTTATTTGATCAAATACATATTCAAATTAAAAAAGAAAATTCAAAAGCCATATTTAAAACACCTCAACGCTTTTAACATTTACAATACATATGCCTCATGTAATGAAAATCTAATATTTCAAAACATTTACAGGTACACCATATCTTATATCGTTAAAGTTTTGATTGATTTACTTCGAACTGTATTTTATACATTATTAAAGGCACGGTTTCTGACATATATGAATATTTCATTTATTAACGTTTTCTGATATTTTCAGTGACCTTTACCCCCCCCCCTCCCCCTAAAAAATACCATGCTTTAGAGGAGAAGCACATCTGTTGTTTATTGTTACACTAGAAAAGATGCTATGTGAATTCCGCAGTGTTTTGTTAGCTTGTATTTTTTATCTCTCTTTACAGTAAACAAAACATCAAACTGTGTATCTCAGACGTACTTCGGGATTACGATTAATGAGATGTAAATTAATAACTATTATCTCTGTTATATATTTTCTCTAATATTGCAGGTTCCATTACTATAACCACAGGGGATTCTATGACTGAACTAAATAAATATTATCACTCTTTTCAGCACCTAAAGCCGTCTATCTTAGAAGTCCCTTAGTATTTTTATTGACAATAAGATTAAATATATATATACATTCATTATCTCTGTGATTCCTTTTATTCAATTTTACAGGAGACAGTATGTTAGCCACAGGTAATCCTACTAGAGATCTGTCTGGGATGTTCTTCAGTACCCCAGGCAGGGAAAATGACAGTTATAGTGGTAACTGTGCTGGTTACAGTGACGCTAGAGGAGGCTGGTGGTTTAACTACTGCCACCAAGCCTTCCTTAACGGTCCCTGGTCCCCGGGGTCCTGGTTCAGACCATGGTATCCCACAGTAACGAGTGGGACATCAGTGAAGGCGACCACCTTGATGGTCAGACGTAACTAGGTAAACATCATTACATATTAATATCCGTTTTTTTCTTCTTTTTGTATTACTCTGGAAATTTCATTTATAAAAGTTGTTTTTTAATAGAAAAAATATGCTATCATACATTTATATGTAAAGTATTAATTTAATTTTTTTAACAGACGAAAGATCATTTATGGATTTTGGAAACCCTCAAGAGACGATTTTAAATTAATTTTTATCTCTGATTTTTTTTTTTAATATTTAACATCAAGTAAGAATCATGTAAACAGATATGTCCTCGGTAAAGGAAGAGGGGTTAAACAGTTCTGTAAAGCGATACTGAATGTATTCAGTAAAAGGTGTACTTTATATGTGTTGTAATAAATTTGAAAATAGAAATATTTCTTTCTTTTTTGTAAACACTGATAAACTGAGGTGTCGTGACGGAACATTAGGATGAAGATTACTTTATTGTTAAACCTATTACGGTTGAACCTTTTTAATCCGACACATGGGCAAAATACTTTAATGCCATTTAATTTCATTTCTTCTATATTTATTTATACTTATGTCCTTGACCTTTACACGCAACAATACTACACCTTGTTCATTTCGACACATACATTTGTAATCTGCTCCCCATGCATGTCAGATAAAACAGGTGTCATTGTAGTAAAGGTTTTAAGACGATTTTAAAAACTATTAGGTATATTTGATGTTCATGTTTTGCAGTATAATACGTCTAAGATTATGCTTCTCTAAAAGAATAGACCGATATTTTTTTTTCATCCATGCAGTATTTTGAATGGATGAGCATTTCTTATCCATTAATCTACTATACAAGACCTGCTGAAATGGATATTATTTTTTTTTTAAATCAAGAATAAAATGAGCTAAATATATTAAGTAAGACGGACTAAGTATTTCTTTCCACAAATCTAATTATTCCATAGATATATTTAAATAGCTTGCATTTAGCGTGTGGCTAGAAACTCAATGACACTAGATTCGCAATGACACTAGATTATGTGCGTATTTAAAAAACATTTTCTGAAGATCAATACCTTTCATTGCTACAGATTATCATTCGAAAAAAGAATAAGATATGGATTTTTCTGCTCTTGAATGCACATGATACGTCATTGTAGACTTATATCGATATTGTATTTTTTTTTTATTTCAAAACATCATAAATCAGACTGGGGGTAAAAAGGTTAAAATGTGTAATGTGTGTTTTATCCTGACGTCACAAACGTTCAATGCCGTGCAAGAGTAAAGTTATAAGTGAAAATAAAAAATAAAAATTATTTAGATTCGTTGTTACTTACGTTATAGAGAATTCAAGTTTACTTAACAATAATAATTCAAATTTGAAAAACAGGACAAAGACTTAAAAAAGTAAAAATATAAGCACTTATTCATTGTTTTCTGAAAGATGTTGTCTTATACATATCTGCCTTTGCAAATAAAACTGAGCTAACATTAATCAATATGTTTGCAAATACCTTTGTAAGTAAGAGACTACATCTAATTAAAAAAATATTCAAATTGTGCTTAAACAATGACACGAACATCGATATGTGTGTTAAGACAAGTCATTCTCTATCATGTGATGTGTTGACTATGGTACATATACACATGTATCCCCCAAAATATAGATTACAACTTGGAATTTGCAGTTAAACAAATTGGTACCAAAAGAAAAGTTTCTCAATATGAATCTAATTTTTATAATAAAAACCATAAAATCAGCATCAGTTCAATAGTTATGACAAAAGACAAAGGTTTTCAAAAGTAGGTCAAACTGGACAAGGTCAAGGAGTCAATATTGATGATACCCAAAGGAATTTCACAAAGAATACACAGGGGAAATATAAAAGTCACAGAATCAGCCATTCATTAGTTCTGACCAAGGTTTTTTTTAAGGGTCAAAGTCAGGGGTCCAAATAATGGATTGAAATATTGTATTCAAGAGAAGTTCTTACCACAAGAGAAAAACCAGTAAAGTAGTAAACTCCCAGCACTAACCGCTCAGTGGCTACGGTCAAGTTAAACTTTTTAATTTTTAAAAGAAGGTCAAATCCATCAGTTCAAGGTCAAAACTTTTGGTATTCAAGAAAATTTTGTCAAAAGAAATGAGCATGAAGACTGTGATATAATGATTCTTAACAGGTGCATAAATATGATAATATCACTGTGTAAAATAAAATTTTATACGTATGAGGAGGAAAGATCTAAGTCTAAGTTTCTGCACAAAAGTATCGAGATGCCACAATATAATGTACATTCTGTATAATATACATGCTGTCTCTATGCTATCCGTAGTTTTTTTTAATCATTAGGATACATTTAGATCTCTTCTAAGGCGTCAGATATTCTTAATAAACTTAAGAAGACTCATTTTAATTACTAGTATTAAGACTTCTTTTACACCATGCTTAAAGCTGACATGAATTCTTAAAAACGTAACATTTTCGTCTGTGTACGACTTGTTTCATACCAACTATAGCCGTATTCCGCCATATTTCTTTCAGATACCTTGTCTCATTCAAACGATATATACCCCAATGCGCTCGTTACACTTGAATGATTTTTTGGCTTGGGTATCGACTTGTGCACATCTCGGATGGTAAAGCATATGAGAACACATAAGGAGACCAAGACATTTCAAAACCACAATAAACAACATAATATTCATATTTCTGAATGATTATTGATTTGAATCAATAGTAAAAAAGAAACAGAAAAAAATGCAAGTTTGGAAGAAATAATTAGTCTGTTAGTTGCACGTGTACGTATTTGTACAGTGCGCCAATTTATGCAGAAAAAAATTGAAATAAAAAGCAGTAAAATCCGCAAACACATTTTGAAATTATCATTTGAATGGAACAAAACAACCAGCGTCTTTGATTTGCAGGTCCTATGCAATTGATGCATATCAAAAAACGCCTCGAACGCTGTAAACGTACCCATACCTGGTAATAAGGTTACTGCATCGGTTCGAAGATGTGCACAAGTCAAGTGAAGTACACCCTGAATTCCATTTATTGAAATATGCATCACAAAAAAGAAAATAAACTCCAAAAAACCTCATTAGTAAGCACACTCTCACTGGACATTTGCGGAATGGCGTACAGTGGACAACGGACTTCAGACTTCGGACTTTTAATAAGGGGGAGCATCTCAAGGTGTAGAATTTATAAATCACATTTAGGTTTGAATTAATAATGCAATAGCATTTGATATTAGGGTTGCTAATAAACAACATACTTCTGCAACATTTATAAATAGGAAATAAGGAACACAAGGATTACATTATGTTTCAATCAGTTTCTTTGCAATCAGAACTCGCATCGAAAATGTGTTTTCATTTTCTCTCTTACTTACATTCTTTATTTATTTATTCTTTATACGAATTTTCTTATTGAATATTTGACTTACAAGATTTTTTTTTAGTTTTATCTATCAGAGAATTCTATCAGAGGCTTATATATTTTCAGATGATTTGTTATGAATTTATATTTTTCAGTTTTTTAAACCGCTCCCTTAGAAAAGTTTGCCTTAAAATGTCTGAAGTCCGAAGTCCGCTGTTCGCTGTACGCTATTTCGCAAATGTCCACTACTCCGTACAAACTAGCTTGTCGATACACTTAGTACGTGCTGATCAGATTTTGGTCAGGGAAAATATCACAAGTGGAAAGAGAAGTTATTTGGTATTTTGGTATTTGCACGGCTGAAGGGTGTGTGTGTGTGTTATAACTGCTGTTCCTAAGGTATAATTGTAAATTTTCTATCTGCATGTAGTTCTAATATACATTCTATACAAAGTCGTGAAAATAGTGTGCAGTTGGTTTGCGTCGCAAAATTCATTTGTCAATTATAACTGATTATTTTAGTACTAATCTCAATTCTAAACAAAGTAATTTGATTTTCGGTAATTATTTACTTCAAATCTTAAAAGCATTTACCCAGAAGACAAACACACGGAGAAAGGACATCCCCTGTTCAGACTGACATTTAGACATTTGAAGTTTTTAGGCCAAAGGGGGGGGGGGCATGCAAAAAAAAAAAAAGAATTGACATGACCATTACTTAGATATTCTTGGAAGACAGGCATTTCTGCCGAATTCAATTTTGTTTTTTTTTTTTTAAATGTGTCACTCTGACCACAAAGTATGTGCATTTTGAGGAAAGTAACTGTTTAATAATTATGTTGTTGCAGGAAGTCTTTCAAGATTTCAGTGTCCCCGCCTGACAGTATAGCCATATTTTTTTTAATATAAAAATAATTTTTGTAGGTGTATTTGGGAGATTATTCTAAAAGCTAGGGTAGGAATACTTGAAACCTGTTGGAATCGGATTATTATACCCCTCGCTTGAAAAGTGAGAGGGTATGTAGTAATCTTTATATCCGTCCGTCCGTCTGTCTGTCCGCCCGTTCGCCTGTTACGCTTTAGGGTACCCATCTGTTATCCGCAACTCCTCTCATACCACTGACGGAAATTTAATGAAACTTTCACAGAATCTTAATAACATATTGCCATTGTGCACCTCCTTTTTTACTTTTTGATCTGACATATATTTTGGATTTTCCAGAGCAAAACATGGAAATTGTCATTTTATTCATATTTGTACGGGGGTATCATATAGTGAGCTCATTGCACACAGTACCTCTCGTTTTCATGTTGAATTACTCGTGGTTCAGCTTCCGATCTGCGTATTCTAAATGAAGCTTAAATAATTTTCGTTATCTCCGTATTACAATAGCAAGGAATTAACAAGGAATTAGTTTATTCTCAGTGTGGACGTATGTATTTAGATTTATAACTCAGTATGGACGTATGTATTTGTACTTATAACTCAGTGTGGACGTATGTAATTGGACTTATTACTCAGTGTGGACGTATGTAATTGGACTTATAACTCAGTGTGAACGTATTTATTTAGACTTATAACTCAGTATGGACGTATGTATTCGTACTTATAATTCAGTGTGGACGTATGTAATTGGACTTATAACTCAGTGTGGACGTATGTATTTGGACATAACTCAGTATCGAGGTATGTATTTGGACTTATAACTCAGTTTTGACGTATGTAATTGGACTTATGACTCAGCATGGACGTATGTAATTGCACTTATAACTCAGTGTGGACGTATGTACTTGGACTAATTACTCAGTGTGGATGTATGTATTTGGACTTATAACTCAGTGTGAACGTATGTAATTGGACTTATAATTCAGTGTGGACGTATGTATTTGGACTTATATCTCAGTGTAGACGAATGTATTTGGATTTATCACTCAGTGTGGACGTATGTATTTGGACATATTACTCAGTGTGGACGTATGTATTTAGATTTATAACTCAGTGTGGACGAATGTATTTGGACTTATTTCTCAGTGTGGACGTATGTATTTAGATTTACAACTCAGTGTGGACGTATGTATTTGGACTTACTACTCAGTGTTGACGTATGTTTTTGGACTTATAACTCAGTGTGGATGTATGTATTTGGAATTATAACTCAGTGTGGACGTATGTATTTGGACTTTGAATTTCAAATGAAATTGATCTGTTTATTGTTTAAATACAAATATTCATTAGTATTTGTGGTTAGTTTTCAGTTGGGGATGAAATCTTTAAACATGTGCGTCTCATATACTACAAAATTTCAAATAAAAAATGTGTTTGAGAGAAAGATTGTTCCCCCAAAATGTAAGACAACAAGATATGAATCATTACTTGGCATTACAATAGACACTTGACTAATTAAACATCCGAATATATGTTTTGTCCTCAATCATATGCATACAAAAACACTTCAAGACTGATGGCTTTGGAATTAAGTAGATGTCGGCAAATAAACAATTGTATTACCGTAAATAATTTACCTATTTGATTGAAATATATAATTTGATATTAAAGTTAAATCTGTTCATGTATTTCAGCAAAACATCTCAATTTTGTAACCAAATTAGATCATTTTAAAACATTGACAGGAAACCTAAAAATGTAACCTTCGGTATGTGTTGCAATAGAATTCAATACTGACTTAATTAATAAACAGAAATCTATCGTTTGCATTCAGACAGAGTTTATAAAACATAATAGTAAGGTCAACATCTTTGTGTTTGATTCGCTACTTGAACGGATATCAAGAGTAAATTAATGCAATGTAGGTCAGAATAAAAATTCGTTCAACTTTAGCGTTAATTTCAGCAAAGGGTGAAGGGATGTAATTCATTCAATACCTACTGTAAAGGGATCAATAGCACCGCGTTGAATACTAGATAACTTTAAATTAATGTCAGTCCCTGTGTTTCATTGAAAACATAAATCATTCTCAAACAGATTTATAATGTTTTAATATTTGTATTTTTTTTTTACCGAAAATAATTTTGTTTAAGTTCTACTTATGTCTGTTTTCCTTAATTCATCAAACAAATCTGCACGTGTAATTAAAAAAAAAATATTTTGAAATCGGTAAATATCTTCGCTGTAAGCATTTTCGAGTGCAGTTTAATAGATAATGTCCTGAGCTGTATGACATACAATAAAGATTGTATATGACATTAAACTTGAATTTCACTCATTATTGAATCTTTAATGAATTTAGAACAGTTTATGTGACCACTTTTCATCACATAGTTTCGTCATGAGAAGTTGAGAAACAAGGACTATTCGAGACACTGCATTATAAATGAATGGTAAAGACTCCGTAAATTAGAGTGAAAATTAAAGCTCCATTAAAGCTGTTGTAAAACTTTTTAAAAGTCCCAAAGAAATATTCACTGAAATATGTGACATTTACAGAAAGCAATGCTTGTTTTATAGACAAATGAGTAGGTGGATTTCAATGATAAAAAATTATATAATGGGCATCAAAAATGTGTACCGTCCTTGCCAACAAAAAATCATAACAACTTATGTACAGTTTGCCAAATTTCAACAAATAATTTGTCATGATGTATGATTGACTTTAAGACACATGGCACATTTTATAGACATTATATCGGAGTATTTTTCCTATAACCTATATTTTAAAATAAATGAGTGAAAACGACAACGTGTACGAAAATCTTAACAATTATTTTAAAATATCAGTAATCATAGTTATCCACGTTTGATTTATATTCAGATATTGGAACATGAATCTAGATCTATTGCTTAAAATCCTCAAAACAAAGTTTACCATAAGATATACTTGATACAAATGACGAAGGACTGAAAGGGCAAAGGTATGCAAGATCACAAAGACATATTTTTATGCCATTTTCATAAGTATCAGTGGTATTGTTGTTCAAATTCATAATCTGGGAGACAGTTTAATTTCTGGAAGAGTCTAAAAAGCAGTTGATCTGCAAAAAAATCGAAAGGTTTATTAGAGGAAGGACCCAGGATCAGGAATCCCTTACATTGAATTTCTTCATGACAGCGTCCAAACCCGCACGCCTGGAAGAGTAAGGGGGGGTTTCGGGATAAACGGAATGGAAGTTTTTTTCACATTTACAATATTCGCCAGATATTTGACCTTTTGATTTGTTTCTATTTCCAAACTTGAAAAAAAACAACACCTTTCAGAAGAAAGAAACAAGTCCAGGAAATCATTGGATCTGCCATTTTCCAGTATACTAAGGGTCATACCCAAAGATGAGTTCTACAAACAATCAGGAATTGGATAAAAAATGTAACGGACATGTGTTTTAATCAAAAGAGATTAATAAGTAAAATCGTGAAGACTAGATAATTGAAAAGCGGTTTTTGCTTTTCTCTGAGAACTGAAAACATTACTTATCGAACAGCCCTAGCATTATACCTGACATCTGTGTATTTAATGGATGTGACAACCAATTTTCTTTACTAAGATAATAAACCTGCTGAATGAAAGTTTTAATATTCATATGAAGTAGAATGTGTGGAAAATCTATTGTGTGAAATGAAAAAAAAGAAACACTTGCTGTGACCTTCAACTCGACATTTAGATATATAAATGAATTAAACTTTTCTATCGTCTACTTTCCTTACCTATGCAGCAACATACCTTTATAATCTGCATACGGATTGTATATATATATTTCAGCTGATTTGATACACAAGAGGATGCTCTACGTAAAAATTTTATGGTCAATATAATGATATTGACAGCAAATATGATTGATTGATTGTATATTGTTTAACGTCCCTTTCGAGAATTTTTCACTCATATGGAGACGTCGTCAGCAAATACAAACTATCATTGAGACAAATGCTGACTGACGTTTTTGATATCAATTAATAGTCCATTATTTTACACTGAATTGACGACGGATTTTTCTTTTTTTTTCCCAACAAGGAGCACACGGCGGGTGTGACCTGTCAGCAGGAGATGCTCACTCCTCCATGGCATCTGATCCCACCTCTGATATTTTGGATGTCTGTGTTTACTCTGCTCCTATTTTGTATTGTTTTAAGGACTTTGAGATTGAATACTGTTCGTTATCTCCATATCCTTCTTTTCTCTATCTCTCTCATTTTGACGAATTAAACATGGCAGTGTCGACATTTGTGCAGCAATATCGTAAATCCTTGGAATATCCTGCGTCTTTTTATACCTTGCTTCTGTAAAACAAAGTAAGGCATGCCCTTGCGCCGAAGCGATTTTGCTGATGTTTCTTATAAACTTGTGTAGTAGAGCTCGATGACGTCATAATATGACATCATAATGTGTAGTGGCTATTGCATGTCGTGGGTACCAAAAATGTATAAAAAAACAGGTCTTAACATTTTCTGTGCAGTAAGTAGAGCAATTATGAAATTTAATTAGATATTTTGCATAGGAATCTCCATATGTAGCCTTAACTACAGATGATAATATAAATTTCACATTTCTGCTTAATGAAATGGAGGTCCCATTTCACTTTAAAATATAATATCAGTACAATATTATTTATTCTTTATGGTGCATGTACATATATAAAATAAACTTTGCAGTTTAAATTGAATTAAAATGTGAAAAAAAATACATAAAAGGATATTTGATCTGCGCTTATATACAGGCTAATAACATCTTCAACTTGTAATGCAGAATGATGCATTTTACATATTCACAAACCAAAAAAATGGTGAAAAATCTATTAGAATATATGTGAGGATGCAGTTTGCAAAATGCATGAGATCATGTATGAGTCCAGCTTCACCCAGTGAGCCTGTCTGTGCTTGACTTAGTTTAGATTATGTTTTTATGTCTGTGGTATATGTTAGTGTGTTTGCATATGTGTCCAGCTTCACACATTTTCATGTATGTGCTTGACTTCACACGCCTTGGAAAATATGTAATAGGTTGTGGCAGATGCATGTGTATTTGTGTATGTGTCCAGCTTCACACATTTTCATGTATGTGTTCGACTTCACACACCTTGGAAAATATGTAATAGGTTATGGTAGATGCATGTTTGCATGTATCCAGATATACGCATTTTCATGTGTGTGCTCGATTTACATGTCATCAATGTAAAATATGTAAACATGGTGGTGTAAAACGTTTACAAGTGTATGATGCACACAGAGAAAAAAAGTCCTGTGTGTTTTGTTCTGCAAGAGTGATCGTATAAAGAAACTACAATTATGTCCTGTTGAGAAATTGACAATCATAATAAGTAACATATTCATTTTAAATAACTGTACTGAAAATTACACATCCAGTTTAAATTACTGTACCGAAAATTAAATTTCTGGAAAATCTCTCTGGCTGAATAACATTCAAAATCATGAATGCTTGCATGTTCATCTATAAATCTCCAAGATATTTCCTAGTTAGTTTGTAGCGCCGCACCGAGCGGTCTTACAACACATTTCATAATGTCAGTTTGCATGAATAAATTGATTTATCCTTGTTCCTCAGATCTTGAAAATAGATGCCGAAATTCCAGTCTACAGTTTACTTACACAGCACATCATAAATAGAAACATTCAGGAAAAATAATTCACAAAAAAATAAAATCCAAGTAAAACAATCACATGTACATATAAATCCAAGAAATATTAGGTAATAGTCCAAGTAAGTGAGTAACTTTATCTATCTCTAACAGTTCTATCTACTAAGTCTTCTATATTTTCATTTTCTATCTTATTCTAAAATTCTGTCGCACTATATATATATACTCAAGATCCGTTCCTGACTATCAGGAGCACATTACAAGATCCTTAAGATCAGAAGTCAATACACAGGTCATTACAATCAGCAGGGGCGATTAATATACAGATAAGATTTATAGCATAAGTGTAGATGATAATGTGTGAACAATTAAGTAATAAAGAGTAATTTATAGATAAGACATTTTAAATCTTTACAAATTTACATATTCTTGATCATATCATTGATAAGAGTATATATTCTTGATCATGACATCTGTATTGGATTCCCCTCTCTGACATCTTTTCTTGTTCACCAATTAGTTCAACAGTCATCTAGGTACTCAGGTGTTGTACAAGTCCTAATGATAATCATTTTCAAAATTATAAAGAAAAACAATACAATTCTTAAAGAGGTTTTCATTACTTCTATTGATGTTAAAGCACAAGCTTTTGAAGACAAGTAAGTAACTTAAAACATGTATAACTAAACATAATGGAAATTTAGACAATGCGACTCAATGTCAAACATATGATAGTGATACATCTGTAATATCCATGAAACTTACTGAGATACTTAAAGTGTATGTGGCGTGCTTTCACTAAGCTAAGCAATATATAAACATTTCTTGATTACATGTTGAAGTCTAAGGCTTAAAAAAAATAAGTTTGTTTTTGTAACATTCCAAAAAAATCAAGGGTCGGTAGGTAGGAATTTTTTTTTTGCTTATGAATGATGAAACATCCCCAGACTGAAAATACCAGATGTTATATTTACAGTGGACACCCAACATGGCATCCAAAATGGCTGTCTAGCGGCAGAAAACAAACTTCAGATAGTTGTAGGGGGAAACTGTTGTTACAATAATGATTACTTTTTATATTTAAGGTAAATGTAAACTAGGTTGACATATTTTATGTCTCAAATTTAGCTACAAGCTATTGTTTTAATTTAATAAATGGAATCAGCTGATTGATCAAACAAAGTTTTGCCATTTGTCAGGGGAAAAAAATCCACCCAGGGATAATTTGAACGGGTCGGTCGGGTTACAGGAAACAAACACAATCTTTTTTTAGGCCCAATCCTCACCTGACTTGCACATTCATATGGAATGGTTCTATGCTGATAATCCCTTTCAACAATCTTCATCACAACATCTGAAAGTCACCCATCTTCAAAATTAAATCTGCCGCTCACCTCAAATATATATAGACTCCCTGTACAAATGCATGGAAAATAAATTTTTGAATAAAAAATGAATTATCTCTTCATCATACCCGGACTCTTCAAAAAATGTGAGAAAATAATTTAAATACTTTTCTTTAGATAAAATCATGTAGTGAGTATCCAGCAATGGTGAAAAAAAAATTTATCTCTAGAATTTTACATTTATATTGAATGAAAAATGCATTGTTCCCTCTACTTAAAAAAACTCAAAAGACATTACCTTACCTGCAGGTCTGTAACTCTCCGAAAAAAAATTATTGATAGACCGGAGAGCTACAGAGCCACCTATTGAAAAAAACTGTATATTTATTGCGCACAAAAAAAATGCGCTCGGTTCTCGATTTATTTCTCCATGTTTTTAAAGCTGTAATCTCAAAATATTACTAACCGTGTGTTCCTAACATATTCTTTGACTCTTTCAAAAACAAAAGATTCCTCATAATCGTTGTTAATAGTCCTCTTGGCCCTGATATTGCAGGCATCGGACATTTCGCTTATTTATACTGCCATTTTGGTTTCAAAGATAATTCGGTCCAATATGCTTCGTTCAGATGTCAACTACGAGAGAACTTGATACAGGAGAAAGTAATTTTTTGAAATCTTCTATTTTTTGCAATTGAGGTAAGAATTTGGAAAAAATTAATCAAGAATCGAGCGCACTTTTTTGTGCGCAATAAATATACAGTTTTTTCAATGGTTGGCACCGTAGCTCTCCGGTCTATCAATAATTTTTTTCGGAGAGCTACAGATCTGCAGCTAACATTACCTAAAATGGAAATAAGGTACACCTGTGACTGGTGACTTAGGCACAACCAATAAACACAAGACCTTTCCATCCTTAGCAGCATGCATTAGCTCCACATTCCTTTTTTCTTCAAAAAATATGCAATAAAAATTAAAAAAAAAATGAGAGCGAAGAGTGTTACATGTACTTGGGGGAACAGAGGAAGGAATTTTGAAGTCAGATTATAATTATATTTCTGCCAGTGTTGGGACGGATAAATTTCCATTATAAAATGAAACGAATTATTCGCAACAAATAAGACACATGTATTACCTTGCAGTCACCGTCGCACAGAATGTATACATACAACTGACAACATCCCAAATCCCTTTCTTTGTTGTTTACTTGGCGGAATTTTCTTTGCCTTTTAGACTGGTTCCCATACATTGCCGTGAATAAGTCCTACGTTTATTGGTTTTGTTTGCAAGCTTCAATATCAGTAAAATCTCCCACACATTTACAGTCTGTATTGTAAACTACTAAAACATACTTTACATACAATTTTCAGCTCAGTATTATGTTATCCTCTTCATTCAAGTAATATGTAAACTCTTCTCGAATTTAAAACGAACGATCTACTCTGATAAGTAACCCAAATATGGCACTGTGTATTCGGTTGAATAGCCAATCATTTCAAATCAAGTGGAGCGGGTCTGCATCGCTATTTTGACGAAGTTTGCAACCTGTGGTAATTTTTTGAAACCTCATCTACATTTAAGGAGATTCTTGTCTTGACAGCATAGATCAGTACATTGTGCATATATGTAGTGAAACAATGAAAGTCAGGCAAAACTTCGCTGTATATGTTATTTACTGCCAAAATGTTAGATTAGTATTTTGATAATTTGGGGATTAAATGTATATGGGTTTTAGTTTATTCTGTAAAGGTGTATGTCTCTGGAATATTAAACAAGACAAAGAAAAACAGTTCTGGAGTGGGACTAAAATGGGTACTTAAAACTGAGCCGGGCCGGGAATTTGAAACTGAAACCGGGTTTTTGCTAATTACTGAGAATATTCACAATCGGTTGTCATAAAACTAAGTTACAGATGTATTTATGCCTTGGCGGAGAGTTTCAACTCCGAAATTGACAAATAAGTTTATTTTATTTATAACATTTTGTATTTTAACTGTGTCCATTTTGTTAAAATACAGGTTGAGTGAAATTAGTATGCAGATTGTTGAAGGGAAAACATCAAGACGGGGCAAGGAAGATGACAAAACATGATTGAGGATCCCAAAGTTCTTTGGTACAAGCACATTTTTAAAAAATCAATAAGTATCGTGAAATGTTACTTGAACAAACATTTACATTATTTAGTGCTTGACTTGCTCGGGAGTCATTATTGTCAAATGTATTCATATAAAATGTTCAGTTTCTTTTGTATAGGCTCAAGCTACTCAGCCTACCATGAGAAAATTAAAAGATCTGCCATGAAGAAGAGGCGGGTTCTCAAGTTTCATATTATAGATGGCAAGTATTGTTTAGATTTAATTTTAAAGTATTCTTGATAAAGAAAGGGTGTTTGGCAGTTCATAGCTATTAACTGTGATTGCATCGTGTATGAATTTTCAAAATCAATTCATTCTTTGGTGACCGTGTGCTTCACACTCATAATTTTTAATAAAAAGATTGACTATATATTTTTCCAGGTGTATGAAATGTTAATCACTGTATGAATTCTATTTCAGCATGATTGTCATCTTCAATTTGAGGGACTCTCACCAAAAGTCCTTTTACTGTTCCATATCGGGAAAAAGTTCATGAGCAGAAACATGCTATTTGGGAAAAAGGTACTTATATCCTAAACCATAACTTGAGTATGATTCTGTACACATGTACAGCTAAGCTAAATATGTAGCACTATTTTGTTCTTTTTGTAAACAGACTACTGAGTAGTCAGGAAAACCTATCATTTCTTTATGTTTCAGGGATTTATTCTTTGATGGTGATAAGTACCCTTAAAAAGTACATAATTCTCAAATTGTAATTTTAGGCATTAGGCTTTTTGTGATAAGGGATACATGACCTAACCCATTGATTCTTCATATAATATGTCAATAATAAGAGGTCCACTCATCTTATTAAATTAATACAATTTTTATTTTTAAGGTTAAAGGTCATGTATAAACTTTCTATTTATTAATTAGGTTGTGCATTGTTTTTAGTTTTATTAATCATGATATTGTGAATTCTGATAACAGATGCCTTTGAAAATATTCATACTTATGCATAGCACTGAAAACATACTTATATATTTTTTTTTCTTTCAGGAAAAGCATTAGAAGAATGCCTGCATGGGAAGAAAAGTTTTGGACTCTGAAAAGGAAGATGTGACAAATACATTTTGACAGTTATTGATTTCCACTGAAACCAATATCCACAAGATAGAGGAACATATAGTAGTTTTATGTTGATTCACAACTTTAAATTCAAGAATTTACAGTTGGTTTTATTATAAAACATGTCACGTACGAAAAACATTTTCGTGAAATGTACTCTGTCTTCGATACTTATTTATGTGTATGTGATTTGCAGGATAGGATGTGGGCAACATATACTGTCAAGAATTTTGATGTTTTTGATCTTATGTTTGTAAAAAAAAAATGTAATAAACAAAGTTAAAGTTAACTTTTTGTTACTTTGTATATATTAATTATGATGTCCAGACTTCCGCAGTATCGACTTGGAAGAAAAATCTTATTTATAAATTGCATAAGGCTTTATTCACTAGAATGGAAAACAGAAATTATTAACTTTTATGGTAATTTAAGATGGTATTTAATTAAATTTAAGATCTGTAATTATCGGATTTAATATATCCTAAATATGGTGTTTAATGGTTGTAAATATTAACTTTACTCTTTTGTAAAGTCAAGACAATGTGGGACATTACATCATATTTAAGTATATGTAAAGTTAATGTAAAGGTGACCTTTTCCAACTTTGACTTTTTTCAGAAAAGCCAATTAAAGGCATTGTAAATAATAAATTTACATTATCTTTACTTGTTTTGTAAAGCCGAATTTTCATGCGGTGTTATTTCCAAAATTATATATAAGTATTCACAGAAAGGATAACGTTCTGTCCATTCGATATCTGTCATTTTTTCTTATTCTGGTTTGTGTTGTATTTTAATCACACAGGCAGTCAATATTGTGCTAAATGTAATCAAGTAGTGTAACTTGGCTTTCAAAGAATACAAAATGTATTGATAGAACAAGAAAATTGAAAAAAAAACTATCAAAACTATCAATGCAGTGACGACTTTTATCATTCAGCCAATACAAGAATTACATGACAATTCCTTAAGACACTGTGTAAGATGTTGGCTGATGCACGACTGTCAAAGGGCCAATGCAGGTGTTGCACACTTTTCTCTCCCTGTAAGCAAAGCAGGCATATTGCCAGACACAGAGACACAGAGACCAAAAGAGGGCTAGGAAGTTTTCCATTCTGTTGGAATTTCGTAAAATATTTTCTGAGATTTTTATTTATAAGATGCATAATGCTCTATGGTTTATTAAACAAAATGTTTTGTATCTATGACAATATGTTGTATAAAGAGTTTATTTATCCATGTTATCATTTAATAATATTTTTTTGGTATGAGTTTAGAATACTAGTGGGATATTTAAATTTATCTAAATTATTTTAATTTTTGATTGGACTTCTGGCAACAACAACAACAAAATAAAGACTTCTTTTACCATTGTGAAAATAATTAAATCGATTAACAAATGAAGTTTTTTATGACATCTAAAGTAGATCAAAACAAAGGTTAGGGTTTTATTCACTTATTTCCAAAATCATATTATATGCCAGGTAAGTAGTCACCTAAGCAATAACATGGTGTCGTTTCAATTGCTCGCAATTATTTTTCTCATTCTGATTTGTGTTTTTTTTATTACATATGCAAAAGAAAGTGTGCTAAATATAAAAGTAAATATAATTTTAGTAAAATATATATATTAAAAATATTTATTTAAGCCGAGGAAAGTGAATAAACATGAAAAGCTTTGACGATTTTTTTATTGAGCAAATGCAAGAATGTCAAAACAATTTGTTAATACAGGTTTGTAGTTTGTTGGCCAATGCAGGTATTGCACAACTAGAGAAGGGCCAATGCTGGTATTGGAAATCTGTTCTCTCCTTTTGGCTAATGCGGACATGTCGGGCTCTATAAAAGTCTAATGCAGGTTGCACGACTATCAAATGAGCTATTGCCCATTAGCATTTTAAAATGCTAAAATGAATTATCGATGTGGTCGATCTGATTCTTTTCACCAATTTAATCGTTGGAATTCTAGATAACTCTAAAAGAGTTCATATTACAACGGGGTCAATTTTTTATGGGATCTACAAATAAAATAATTACCACTGGTGTTCTTTTTACTACAAAAGATGATTTTTTTTTCTACGGGTGGGGGTCATTATTTTATTAATGTAATGTTACGTTTGAAAATGTTCGTCTTCTTAATTAAAGTATAAATAATGATATGAAGAAATTTATTTGTTTACATTGATTGTTTTGTCAGAAGTTTAATTAGTGATGTATTAAACATACATACATAGAATTTTATGCAGTTTTTTTTTTTTTTTTTGCTGGCCAACACAAAGACTAAATGAATCAATTTTTTTTATTAAGGAATTCATTTCCTAAAAAGATCTATATGTATATGATGTACAAACAAAAACAGTAACAATTTTGATATTCTGTAGTCAAGCACAAAAAATAATGATTGTTTTAAAACCTAGCTTTTATTTAGCATTTTAATCTTAAACAGTGGCCATAAGAGGGTGAATAATTGTGATGTCTTACCAAATTTTCTCAATTCTGTCGGAATTCCGTAAAATTTGAGTTTTCATTTCGAAAAAATCTGACATTTTTACAGATAAAATGCATATGATATAAATGTATGATAAACGTGTGATATATGCATATAAATTTGGCAGATAGGCAATCTTGTGCACTTTGTTTTCCTAAATAAAATTCGCAAAAAATAAAAAAAGGAAATTTACACGTTTGCAGATTTTTCTGAGCCCACTGTGTATTAAGTAAATGAAAACCAATACTACTTTTGTAAATAAGGAATGACAACAGGTTTTAATTGATAAATTGTTGCATTATTATAAAAGACGATCCAAAAATAGTGGACGTAATGGGGTCTTAGCTTATTTTATCTTTTGCCAGTATCGCTTGTTGAACGTTGTTGCTTTTTCATCAATGTTGCCAAAATTAATTTCTTCTTTTTATTGAAACTTCTGCTTTCAGAGCATCTCTAAAAATCTCTAGCATGTTATTTTTTAAAAGTAAATCCCAACAGAATTTTCAAGAAAGTTCTTAACACAGAACACCGAAAAGCTGTAGGGTAGCTAATGGTGTTAGAGAGATCCGCCCTCAGAAGTAGAGATAAGAAAATAATTACAATAAATTACACAATGAATAATAGAATAAATATGCTAGGGTTATGTAGGTCGGATAATAAGTAAATAAATTTAATATTTCCAGTAACTCTCAAATAAAGAAAACATTAGTGTCTTTATTTAAGCAAAGTGAATTATTATTAATTTTTTTTATGAATAAAGGAATGTAAATCTAAGTTGAAAATGAATAAATTTTTCTCAATATGCGAAAAATTATACGATGTAATTTTCTCCAAGTCCAAAAAACTTTGTGCCTGTGTTTAGAGCTTCCTTGCGCTATTGTTGTAAACTCATTATGCTCCTCAATTAGATAATATAATCAATAATCTATAATAGCTGCCTCTTTAATATTTTGACTCAATATCTCCCAGTAAATTCAAATTATAAAATACCTTTCAGTCTGACATATCTGGTTCTTATTTGATCAATTCTTCATACACAAAATAAATTATCCATGAACCAATATATTTTTCTCAAACAACAAAAATATGACCCCTAGTAAATATGTGATTTGACATTAATTTTTCGACCATTATTTTCAGAATGAATTGTCAGCTTTCGATAAGTGTAATTTTAATGAAGTTGAGCTTGAACAGGAGTTATTTATTTCCATATTTCATTATTACAATCACAACGAATTGTTAATACTCATTTTGTAAGTATTTAATTGGAGTTTAAATTCAACTGAACTTGATTCTTTTAGTGAATATATAGTTTTTGTGGTAAGTGTTCAATTGGTGATGAAATATTAGTACATGTACCTCTTATATAGTGCTAAATTTCAAATAAAGAATGTTTTTGAGAAAAGAAAGTTCCCACCAAAATATAAAAAAACCCAGACATGAATAATAACTTGGCATTACAACAGACACTTGACTAATTAAACATCCAGTATATGTTTTATCCTCAATCATATGTATACAAAAACACTTCAAGACTGATGGCTTTGGAATTTAGTAAATGCAAGCAAATGAACAATTGTATTACTTTGAATTATTTACCTATTTCATTGAAATATATAATTTGATATTAAAGTTAAAACCGTTTATGTATTTCAGCAATTTTTTTAAAGGAAATAAAGAAAAACAAATTAATATTTTTAAACATTGACAAAAAACATAAAAATGTAACCTTCGGTATGTGTTGCAATAAAATTTAATACTGACTTAATATATAATAAACAGAAATTCATCATTTGTATTCAAACAGAGTTTATAAGACCTAATAGTAAGGTCAATACATTTGTGTCTGATTTGCTACTTAAGGTAGGACCAAATAGATAGGTCAAATTTTTCCTCAAATTCAATTTTTCTGAAACTTTGACATTTTGTTCTTGGATACAAAATCTCTCTTTATATATGATATGAAAGAAATTCAACCGCACATTTATTGCCCACATAGTCTGAAATATAGCCAATCAGACCCCTGTAAGAAGATTGTGAAATCAGACATTATACTTGAGAATAAGCCTTATTTTAGAATTTTCTATTGATCTATTACAAATTTGTGTGATACTTTTCATAAAGACAACCTTTTTGTTACTTTAAATCAGTAAGTCATATTGATCCTGGAAAATTTGGGTAAAATATTAAGTAAAATAGAACATACATTGTTTCAGAAACTGAAAATTCTCATAAATTCTGTAAATATCCGACAGTTTAAGTTTTCTTAACAGAGAAAATGTATAATTCAATTTTTACAAAAAATCAACAGAATTATTCAAATGGGTCCTAGAATAAAATGTGTAAAAATAGAGAAAATTGGACCGATGGTTTCAGATATTTTGGCTATTAAAAAAAATCAATGACAAAAAAACTTTAAAAAGATTCAGTAGATGACGTCAAAATACTTGACCTTTGACCTCTTGATATGACCTTGACCTTTGTAGTACATAAAGAATAGAGACTCCTTATATACGTGTCCAAATATCACCCATCTATTAATTATGGAACAAAAGTAGCACTGCATTTTATCACAGACTGTTACATGCTTGTTTATTGCACTTAGATAGCGCAAACTCATTCCAAAATGTAAGCTCACAAGTGACCAGTATATAGGTTTCTCTGATTTTTTCACAAAATATAACGCAAATATGCCAAAACTTATTATTTTTCTTTCAGGGATCGTTCATTGTTGTCAATATAGTAATATTATTCTTTTTTCCTCCAGCACTTTTTAAGAAATGGGTTAAAATAGAATCCACGGGTGTTTTGTCCTACCTTAAACAGCTATCAAGAGTAAGTTCCTGCAATGTAGGTCAGAATTAAAATTCATTCAACTGATGTGTTGATTTCAGCTGAGTATAAAGGGGTATAATTCATACAATATCTACTGTCGTAATCAATATAAATTTTCTCAATGATTTGTGTAACTGAATAGACGAAAAAAAATCAATTGCACCGTTTTGATTTCTAGATAACTTTAAATTAATGTCAATCCCTGTGTTTCATTGAATAAATAAGTCATTCTCAAACAGATTTGAATATGTATGTGTCACAGGGTTCACAGGAGCTTGAAAGTCAGTCAATATATCGGGTCTCAATATCTCAGTTGGATAGAGTGCTGGCACGGTACGCCAGAGGCCCTGGGTTTGAGTCCCGGTTGAGACTTGTTTTATCACTACCTGTGACATTTGGCGCCCAACGTACAAAACCCATTATTTCCTTGGAACATGCCTCACAGCATTTCCTTAACTCGTAGAATTCGAGGACGAATTCCTACAAAGAGTGGGAATATGTCACCGGGTTCACAGATGCGTGAAAGTCAGTCAATATATCGGGTCTCAATAGCTCACTTGGTTAGAGCGATGGCACTGTACCCCAGAGGCCCTGGGTTCGAGTCCCGGTTGAGACTTGATTTTTCACCACCTGTGACACATGTGTCAATGTTTGTATTTAATTAAATTCATTTTGTTTATGTCTGTTTTTCTTAAGCCATTCACAAAGCTGCACTTGTAATACGAAAGTATTAATAGAAATTGGTAAATATCGTCGCTGTAAGCATTTATATCTGACACCCGTGTATTCAATGGATGTGACACCCATTTTTCTTCACTTAGATAACAAACCTGCTGAATGAAAGTTTTCATATTCATATGAGGCAGAATTTTTTTCAAAATCTTATACGTGAAAGAAGAAAACATTTGCTGTGACATTCAACTCGACAGTTAGATATATCGATGATGGTAATTTCTATTTCTACGTAGATACGATACATTCTGGGGAGCTTGAGACACATCTGTTTCATACTTGGATATTTTACTTAAAAACGTTAATGGTAATTTAACAAGGTACCAATTTCATACCAATTGTTAGTCCATTATTTATACACTAAATTGACGACGGATTTCCCCTTTAAATCCCAACAAGGAGGACACACCGGTCGGCTCACTCCTCTATGACATTTTATCCCACCTCTGATGTTTCGGAGGTTCGTGTTTACTCTACTCCTATTTTGTATTGTTTTATGGACTTTGGGATTGAATACTTTTCGCTATCTCCATATCCTTCCTTTCACCCTTTCTCATTTTGACTAATTAAACATGATTTGTCTTTAATGACAATAGCACAATGTTGTAAGGAATGGAAGAAAGTCTTACAAAATTCGTTTTAATCAGTTTCATTATCTAAACTTATATAATGTCATTAATAAGGTACTAGTATTCTTATATATACATGCAATAGATCTCGCTTCTTCTTGAATATGTATTTAGAAAAAAAAATCAAGTTTAGATACGTTTTGTTACCTATTTTTCTATTGATTCACGCTTATATGATTTAAAAAAAATAATAAGTTGTGAAATTCCATTCAACTCCTTACGTGTACTGTATATATTCAATTATTTAAAAAAAAAAGATTACTTCCAGCCACTTGCATAACGCTAATTTATGCGGTTTTCCTTGTGTCACAAACAGCTTCTCTAAGATAAGAGGTATAACTCTAGATTTAATTTGGTGCAAATTCTAAATTTTGCTAAATTACTATGACGCTATCTACTAAATGTTGTCTAATTTTTGTGAACTTATTTATGTTGGTGAAAACAAGGGTTCACTTCATAAAAGATATTCAAACTATTTAAAAACTTTGTTAAAGGTTAAAGGTTCAGCGGGTTTTAAAATTCAATAAATAAATAATCATCTTTATCTTTACAACTGATCCTACAAAAACCAAAGTATAAAACCTCAGCAATGTAAACAATATTTGTATTCATATTATAGGGTTATTGGACTCATGGCTCGTGTATTTGTTCAGCCAACTTGTGCCAATATTCACTAATATAAGTTCAATAATTCCTTTATTATATATCTAAAACATTTCCTCATATTTTTAAGTATCAGTATTCAAATTAACGCCTGTGCTGGACGTGTTCAATATCGCGTCAGTCTGATGACCCCCGAGCATTATGATTTGCTTTCTTAGGTTTCAGAGGGTTTAATATGTACTAAAGTTTTATTAAGTGTTTCATTTTGGTGCAAATAATAAAGAAATCTTACCGAGATACCACTTTCTATATTTAATTTAACTCAAAACTATTGATGAACACACATTACTACTGTTTACCTCAGTGAAGAAAATACAATCTAGCAAAATGTGTATCAAATTAGATCTATCTTTTAAAACGTTTATAATTCATGATTTGATAACGGATTTTCTAATAGGTGTTGCAATGCAGCTTGAAATCAATTTAGATCCACGGGCAGACCGCTCCACCTGAAGAAAACACCAAGAGAATAACAACTATTAAGTATGTAGTGTAGAAATCATTTTTTTTTCTACAAGTTAAATACAAGGTTTTCAAAATAAATAGTTAGTACATATTTTTAATCCACAAAGCTATTGCTCCAAATGTGTATCCCTTCTCGCGCAGATATTGATTGATTGAGTCTGGCAAGCTTTTTGAAAAGATGTTACTTGTGTCTAATTTCATGTCACAAAAGGTAAAAGGCTTTTATGAGACAAGAAGAATAACTCTTCCTGATTTTTTTTTTTTTTGAGAAGTTTATTTTAACTTTCACACAAATTACACAAATATGGAAGAGACGAATACATAAATACATATGCAAATAAAGCAAAAAACAGAAACAAAAAAATAATAATAGAAGCTAGTGTGAAAGTTTATGTGGAAAGAGAGGGGGGGAGAAAGGGGGAAAGAAAGAAAGTGAGCGAGAGAGAGAGAGAGATGATAGGGCACACACTTTATTGAACAGCTAGCGGAAAGAAAATTTTAAAGTTTTTCAAATATTTCCTGCCAGTGTCTTTCAAATTCATCATATTTACAATTTTTTAACAAAAGAAATTTTTCTACTCTAATTCTTTCAGTAATAACATTTTTCAAAGTCTCAATGTTTAATTTTATAGTTTTGGCATACTTACTAGCAAAAATATATTGTTTTATGATCAAAATAAGTAGATTTTCTAACTTGTAGGAGTTTCTGTTTAAAAATTTACCAAATAAAATTGATTGTCTATCAAAACAAACAGACTTGTTTACTTTTTGCAAGATCCATTCTTCAATATCTAACCATATTTCTTTTACAGCAGAACATTCAACAAAAAAGTGATCAATAGTTTCAATATCCTTCTCCCAGAAGGAGCATAATGGTGAATCAATAAGTCTTAATTTAAAAAGATGGCAATTAGTAGGAATTATTCTATGAAGGATATGGAAATAACGAACAGTATTCAATCTCAACGTCCATTAAACAAATATACAAAATAAGAGCGGAGCAAACACGGACCTCCGAAACATCAGAGATGGGATCAGGTGCCATGGAGGAGTGAGCATCCCCTGCCGACCGGTCACACCCGCTGTGTGCTCGTTGTCATAATCAGGAAATAACGGAAAAAATCCGTGGTCAATTCAGTGTATAAATAATGGACTAACAATTGGTATGAAAAACGTCAGTCAGCATTATATTCAATGATAAATTGTATTTGCTGACAAGGTCATTGTATCGACCATAGAATTTACGAAATGATGACTTTAAACGAGACTGTTGATATCTATGTAAGATTTGGAATTGTAACCATTGAAGTTTTGATTCTTGGGTTGTTTTGAAAGGTAGCTCAAAAATTTTTTCCCAGTATTTTTCACTAAATTCTTCCCCATTTACACTCCATTTTATAACTGAAGTTATATTGCCCTTTTTATTTCTAATAAGAACATTATACATATCGTTACACCCTTTTTTACTCTTTAAGAAAATTTCAAGGCTGGATGGAAGCATCGTTCTAGGCATTGGCTTTATTTCATAATTCTTAAAACATGATAGTCTCTTTCTAATTGCTGTTCTTAGTCCGGCATATTCAATATAGTTTGTATTTACCTTCAAGTTATAATGAATAAAATCAAAACTGTAAAAGTTTCCATTTAAATCTAAGAAATCATTGATAAAAACAAAGCCCGAATTTAAGTAACTTTTGATGAAAATTGACTGGCCACCAATGGTAACTCCTGGATTATGCCATATGTGTTCTTGGAGAGGACTTAAATCTGCTATAGCTTTAGCCTGATTTACTTTACACCAGCTAGAGAAAACATCTTTCCGAAACTTATTTTTCGTGGTACTACTCAGATTCTTAATAAAGTCAATTCCAAACAGCCAAAGATGATTTATACTTATTCCCAATTCTGCTTCAAGTAATTTTAACCCATTTTGCACTTGAATACATAACCCGCCTTACCCAACTAGATTTCTGAAGTAACAAAATTCTGATAGTCTATCATTTTCAAGCCCCCAAATTTATGCTCTTGAATAATTACATTTTTCTTAACTTTATGATTTTTATTATTCCATAAAAAATTATACAAGTCTTTTTCGAAAGCACTCATGACATCATCATTAGGGTTTGGTAAAGTGAGGACAAGATGATTTAGTTTAGGAATTAATAATGTTTTTATTACAGTCAGTCTTCCAATAGGAGTAAGTTTGAGAGCTTTCCATTGTAACATGTTTTTTTTAATTTCTTCAATTTTTAATTTGTAATTAATATCTACCATCTCATGTAAATCAACAGAAAACTTAACACCTAGTAAATCAAAGGATGTAGTACTGGGATCAAACTTCCATCTTGAGTGATGAAAAACATCTTTTGAGAATTTTTTACTTCCAAGCCAGACTAATTTAGTTTTAGAAAAATTTATTTCTAGACCCGAGATTGATGCAAAATAATCTAACACTGTTGTAATTCCATCCAATGAGCTTGCAGAGCCATCAGGAATAACAGATGTATCATCTGCATATTGTGACAACTTGTATTCTTTACCATCAATAGTTATACCTTTAATATCCTTATTTTTTTCTAATTAAAATACCTAGAATCTCTGCACAAAGTAAAAAAAGGTACGGTGAAATAGGATCACCTTGTCTACAACCCCTTTCAGGGTAAAAGTACTGAGACACTATCCCATTTCGAATAACACAGGACTTTATATTATTATAGAAACATTTTATCCAATTTCTAATTGACTGACCAAAATTGAAGAAACAAAGTGTTTGATTTATGAAGTTCCATGAAATGGTATCAAAGGCTTTTTCAAAGTCGATAAACATTAAGAGACCAGGTATATTTCTTGACTCTGCTTGGTGCATAATATCATATATTAATCTAATATTTTCGCCAAGAAATCTACCTTTAATAAATCCTGTTTGGTCCCCATGTATTAGCTTATCTAAGAATTTTTTAATTCTTTCCGCAATGCACCCTGAGGCTAATTTATATACAACATTTAAGAGGCTAATAGGCCGCCAGTTTTTTAAAGATTGTTTTGGCTTACCAGTTTTTGGAATACATGTTATTACCCCTAATTTGTTTGGTTCGGAAAAAGTTTGTTTTAAGTATGAGTCATTGATTGCTCTTGTAATAAATGTGCCAATATCCCTCCAAAAAAATTTTAAAAAATCACATGTGAATCCATCTGGACCTGGGTTTTTATCATTTTTCATCTGTTTAAGAAAGTTTAGAACCTCTGATTTTGTTATAGGACCCTCTATACTTAGAGCTTCTTCAAAAGACAGCTTTGGAATATCATTATATTCTGACAATTTTTTGCTGTAGTTTTCATTTTCAACAATTTCTCTTTTTTTATATAGATTTTCTGTTAAAAGAGAATTGTTAAATTTCCAAAATCCTTTACCTTTAATAAAGTCATTAATTTTCAAAGACATCACAACTGGAGAATGGTCGGATCTGTAACTGTTTTCATATTGAACACTACTAACAGAAGGGAGCAAAGATTCAGATATAAGAAAAAAAGTCTAGTCTAGCCTGTTTTAAGGGTGTCTTTTTTCTCCACGAATAGCGCCTAACTTGAGCGTAGTTTTTACGAAATATATCTTTTAGATTCAAATTTTCCATTAAATTTATAACTTCCAGTCTCGCTTTTGGATTGTTCAAATTTTTATAGTTCATGGAATCTAATTCCTTATCTAAAACTAAGTTAAAATCGCCTGCTATGATTATTTGTTGCAACATGTAGATTTTTTCAATCTCATTCATCAAATTAGAATAGAAAACGGGTGTATCAGAATTTGGCCCATAAATATTTACAAGTATAAAGTTCATACCCTCAATAGTACAGTCCATTATTATGTAATTTCCATTTTCATCGCTTAAATGTTTGTGGATATCTAATTCGCAATTATTATTAAAAAGAATAGCAACACCACGCAAATTAGACTTATACGAACTTAAAAATGCCCGATAGCCCCACTGTGTTTGGATAAATTTTTCGTCACTTTTAACGAAGTGTGTGTCTTGCAGAAAATAAACATTATAGTTCTTTTTTCTTAAAGTATTAAAAACATCTAATCTTTTATTTTTATCTCCAAGACCCTGGCATTTAACTGTAAGTATATTTAGATTATTTATCTTTTACCGTAATCGTACAAAAACATCAATAAAGAATCGAATGAATGCCCAATGTAAAGGAAAGATAGGAAAAGGGGGATAGAAACATGGAAGAGAGATAAGGGTGCATATTTACAAACAAGGTGAATGACACTAATTGGCATCAGTCTATTGATCGTATTTACTGATGGAGAAAGGAAATTTGTCAATCTGCATTTACCAAATTATGTTAAATTAGATTTTTTTTAATTTTATATGACTGAGGTTGCAGTATAAGATTTTATTTTTCATGATTTCTAAATGCATTACTTTTGGGAGAGAAAAAGGTGATATTATTAAAACCAATTGTACATGAAATGTTAAAGATAATCACAATCAAAAACATTTTAAACATGTTAAATGTGTATGAAATGTGTATTACAAAATTTACAATCAACATGCCTATAATTTCATTTTATGTTTTTTTTTCCAGGAAACCCTGCACATTTGCACCTGTACAGAATGCAGTTCATGCCATATGCTGTTAGAGTAAATGATGAGAGATGTTCAAACCAGTTTCAAAGAGTCCTAAGTCTGAAATCATGGTGCTTTTATTAAGGAGATCAGTGTTTGTTTTCTGTGCATTGTTGACATTTGTAGAACTGTTCGGTTTATGACCATCTCTCTGACAATAACTCTGACATTTGAATTTCAATTTGAGCGTCGGTTAAGAAAGCCAAATTATATGCATGTAAAACATTATACAAGTGTAATAAAAATATTGATAAACTTAAATTTAAACAAAGTTCATGTACATGTATCTGTGATCTTTGCATTGAAATTCATAAATGCTGTACATGGATACTTTTAATGACTGTCTCATGGTAATGGAATATTAAATTGTTAAACATTGTTGAGGAATCACCTTGAATAAAAATATTGTGATCTTGATGAAGTACATGTATTTTTCCTCATTTAAACACTGAACATTTTAAGATCAATGGTCAAGGTCAAATTCAAAGTTAACTGAAGAATGTGTTATAAATGCTGTAAGTACTGTGAATTCTTATGCATGTTTTATAAGATCTAAGGAATATGTGTGGAGCATTTTAATATTTCTCAATCTGACACTGATTAACATTCAAGATCGAATGCCAAGGTCAAATACAAACTTGCTTTACTCAAGAATGAGTTATACATGTAAATACTGTGAATTTCTGAATTTCTCATGCATGTTTTATAAGATCTTAGAAACATGTGTGACCTCACTACAATATTTATTAATGTCAATCTGTCAAGCAATATCAAATTTAGAAAATATATTCTATTAAACATAAATTATTAAATTTTCACACATAAAAAAAATTGGAAATTGAAATACATTTGTACGGTGCTGAGCTGACCATAAACTGATGAGAAACTGAAGTTAAATGAAAAAAATTAACATTTAGATTATCTTGAATTTAGCAACTATATATTTTGCATGTTTGAAAAATATCACATATAATAGATGATGAACTGAAATTTTAAAAAAGAATAAATTATGAATTTAAATAAAAAAATCACACAATTAATATTGAAATTATAAGACAATTTCACATTTAAAATGTTTAATATGTGAAAGTCAAGATATTCTAGATTTACATTTTGACTTGTCTTTTTGGTTTATGGTCTAGTCATATCTTCTTTTTCAGAATTTCATACAGAAAAACCTGTTACACAGGCACAGTTAGACTATACATGTACATGCATGTTATTTTCATGATGCTCAGTTAAATAGGAAAAAATGAAATTTTACATGAAACATATACTTAAACATTATTACCGTATAGGCCTATGATTTTTAAAAATAATTAATTATAACACGCCGGACGCAAGTCGCGATCCCGGGTCTCCCGATCATTGTTAGAAGGAAAATTAAAACACTAAGTATATTTTTCCTTAATTCCTCTGGTAGGCCAATTTCTTTACATATGTTTGCAAAATCTGTACTTGTCCACGTGTAATTACGATCTGTTTGTTAACATTAATTTTTAACATGGTAATGATAATTCGTAAATTTAATTTGTGCGGTCAGTCAGGAATTATGGAATGCCGATCTCAATTATTTTTCTCCATTAAAGTATACAACATTTGAATGAATACCATAACTGTATTTGATTTTTTTCCTGGTAATTCCTTTTTTTCGTTTTGTCAAATTAATTCCTAAATATTAAAAAAACTGAGAGTTGCAGGATAAAATAGGATAGGATTAGACTGAAATCACAGGATAGGATTGTGGATGCAGGATTCACGATAGGATAGGATAGAATTGTCAACTTATAGGATAGCAGCACTGTATCTAGTTGAAATATATAATTTGATATTAAAATTAAAACCCTTCATGTATTTCAGCAAAACACCTTAATTTTGTAAAGGAAATAATAAAAACCACATTAGAATGTTTTAAACATTGACAGACTGAGATTTTAAAGCCCAATAGTAAGGTCAACACCTTTGTGTCTGATTTGCTACTTGAACAGATATTAGGAGTAAATTCATGCAATGTAGGTCATAATTAAATTTCATTCAACTGAAGTGTTGATTTCAGCAGAGTATAAAGGGGTATAATTCATACAATATCTACTGTCATAATCAATATAAATTATTTTCTCAATCAATCATGTACGAATAAATAGACGAAAAAAATCAATTGCACCGTTTTGATTTCTAGATAACTTTAAATTAATGTCAATCCCTGTGTTTCATTGAATAAATAAATCATTCTCAAACAGTTCTGAATGTGTGTGAATGTTTGTATTTAATCTTTTCGAATAGAATTTTGTTTTATTTTTGTTTATGTCTGTTTTCTTAATTCATTCAACAAAGCTGCACGTGTAATACACAAATATTGATAGAAATCGGTTAATACCGTCGCTGTAAGCATTTAATATACGTGACACTCTTTATTTTATGAATGTGACACCCGTTTTTTTCTTTACGTAGATAATAAACCTGCTGAATTGAAGTTTTTATATTCATATAAAGCAGAATTTGTGCAAAATCTTATGCGTGAAATAATGAAAACACGTATTGTGGCCTCCAGCTTAACATTCAGATATATCTACGACGTAAACAATGGTAATTTCCATTCCTACGTAGATACGATATTTTCAGATGATCTTGAGACAGATGTGTTTCATACTTGGATATTTCACTTTGAAAATCTATCAAGTTTTATGATGACTTTAACTTCTCTATCGTCAACTTCCGTTACTTATGCAGCAATATACCTTCATCACCTGCATGTGGACTGTATATATCTCAGTTGATTCGATACGCAAGAACATGCTCTACGTAAGAACAATTTTTAAAACAAGGTAGATTATTGACAAGCAGGTTGATGAAACAAGAATATCAACAGTAAATAAAAACTATATATAAAATACATATAAAAATGGTGACAGAGAGATTTTTGACACCAACTGGAATCAGTGGAATCAATTCTTTTTTTATAAAATGAAATAGTTTTTTTTATTTATGTAAAGGAATTAACATGCCATCTCTCTCTCTCTCTCTCTCTCTCTCTCTCTCTCTCTCTCTCTCTCTCTCTCTCTCTCTCTCTCTCTCTCTCTCTCTCTCTCTCTCTCTCTTACCCGACATAACCGACTTGTGAGGAATTGGGCGCATGGAATACATTGTGGGGAAAGTGCTTCCGTATTACAATTTTATTAAAATAATAGACAATTTTTATGGAAAATAACTATATTACTATAGACTCTCCTTTATAATCCTAAAAATTACGTATCTGTCGTCTCAGTATGTAATCAAAAATTATGGGGAATGTTTTTTATCACTCATTCTTATGGGGAACGTCATCAGAACTCCTCTGGCTTTACTGTTGGATTTAACAATTATATCATTCTTGATGTTTTTGAACATTTTTCTCCTAATCCTCTACTTATTCGTGGATACAGTTTTACATAGACATGTGGTATTTTGATGTATAGTCTGTTTAAAATCGCTGAATAAATTTTTAACACTGAATAAATGACGTCACAATATTTACGAAACTCGTTACATTGAACATCGAGCCCGATTCCAATGTTGTCCACAAACATGCAACGGTTTCTATATCGAATCTAGGAACGGACTGGAAATTGATTAAGTTCATTTATATTTATGTAATAAAAGTAAAATAAAAGGGGAATATATCAAGGATGACAGATAAACGCTGTTGAGTTTTTCTGCATTATTTCCAACTATAACGAGACCTTCATCATGTTTATATTCTAGGATACAATGACATTTTTCAGCGGGATAGGAAGTGTGCATTAAGTTTCATTTATTATTTATTTAAAATAATTTAAAGGTAACAAGTCATCATAGATAGTGAATTTAAACCCATCTACTCCTTCCTTCCCATTTTTTTCCGATCCAACATTTCCACAATTTAAATAAAATAGTTCTTGTCTTTAGCTGAATCGTTTCTCTCTTTTACAAAATGGTACTCTAGTTCATTTCTCCTTTAAAAAACATATTTGTAAGATAATAAACGAAGTCCTCAATTGATCGATGAATTAGAGAGATCAATAAATCGTTTAATTCAAAATTATTTGTTAGCAGCATTTGTTGAGTTCAGTATATCAATTCATTTTCCAGCTTAAAAATTGTTTCATAAATTTTCAAAGTCAGAAGTTATATTTTTTCATTCAGTAAATCAATCTGACATTGTCCCCACGTTACGCAGTTGGGCGTGTTCGTTTGTGGGTGAATGGGCGTCGGAAGCAAATTGAAAGTGGGATGGCTAATCGAAAGTGGGGGATGGGGCTAAACCAACGAATAAAAGTAAACTAAAAAAATAATAAACCCCATGCAATTTTCAATGCTTATTTTATGTCAACCTTTGAAAAAAGTGTGTGTGTGTGTGGGGGTGGGGGGGGGGGGGGGCTGAGCCTCCCTAGCCCCCACCCCGGTTCTGACGCATATGGGTGAGTGACGTAATTAGCATCGTGGGATCATTATCGAATACAGTTCTCTTTGCGAGGGGATACTCTTCCTTGTGGTGGCCTTGTCTTTTGGTTTATAGCGCAAGGACAACGACATCATTTATTTCGTTCTGTGTATATAAGTGTGTTTTTTTTAAATTTTATAATACTTACCATGTGCATTGTACACAACAAGACCTTCCAAAATACAAAATTAGGCTTTACCTCAACCTGATTCTTAGAGTTTCAACCAGAGAGACCTAAGTGCATGTATGGAGCCCCATTATTAATGGGAAAACAGTACTTTTAATTTTCAAAAACATAGGATTTTCCCGTCAATTATGTCAAAATATTATTCTATAAAAAAAATTAAATTTTTCTTACGTACCGAGACGGACCAAATACAGTAAACCGTATATAGAGAAATACACAGCTCGCAAGATAAGAAACACAATTTACAAACAAAAAAAGAGACAAATAAGTATTATTTTGAACAATACATATGCAAGCACTATGTCAGAAAGATGTTTCCCTACTAGTATCTCTAACCTTCACTGCATCCTTTTCATTGAAGATAGGAACCAAATACTAGTAACAGGCCGGGGGGGGGGGGGGCATTCCCTGCCCTCACGTGGAATCTTTCAATGTTAGTTTGATAGTTGATAGGATGAAGGCCTTACTGTAGTGATCAGTACTATATTTGATTTGCATATGCATTGTGTGACACTTTTGTCCAGTGGAGTGATGGTATATACCTTATGCCTACATGTATCTTTATTTTGTGGCGAGGTCAAATACGAAAAGGATCTCATGACCTTTAATGACCTTTAAAGATCAACAACCAGTCTCTTAATAGTGGCCCTAAAGTCATTTTTTGTGAAGCCAGTTACAATATGATGAGCGGTGTCGATATTGTAATGTTAAATTTTATTGACACTTATGGTACTTATTCACTAAATAAATTAAATTAACGCCTTTAAATAGAAAAGAAAAATGCATGAACAGTTAAGCTTCGTTATCTCGAAGCTGATGGGACCATCGATCGGCTTCGAGCCGTCCGGGGGTTCGACATATTCAGGGTTATAATTCAAATGGACTTCAAATAAACAGGAAGAAATTTAACATGTCAAAATCCTCCTTGTTTGAAATTTCATTATGTATTCTACCACTTTATATTCCATTTATCAATAGATTGTTTTTAACAACGTATACTCTTTATAATTCTCAACATTCTATTATAAACTTTGTTATTATAAATAAAAGTATTATCCTTCTATTGACCGATTAAATCACGTGTATATACAATGTATTTAACCGGATATCATCTATGCATTTAAGGATCACTGTCTTAGTATAGTATGCCAGGGCATTAACGACTGTGGGGAACGTGGGATAATCTGCATGACGGACGAAGTATGTTTCCCACTATTGTTGATGTCCCAGGCATGCTATATTAACTAGACAGTGATTCCTTATAATTTCATTGAATTGTGAAATAAAACTGTAGATTTAGATTTTTAATAAGTGGACATAGATTTAAATTACCCAAGGACCCCCATGCCAATTTCAATAGTCCTTTGCCACTGAATTAGAAATGTGAATATTTAAATTTAAACCCGTCCAGGATAATGAAAATGTAATTTTATCAGATTGATACATGTAAAATTGGTTTAAACAAATTTATTTTAGCATAATAAAATCAAACGCAAGAAATCCGATCACCTTTGTCTAGCTTATAGATAACGACAATAGGTTGTGAATCGGGTCCTTCGTTGGATAGCTTTCCAGGTACCACGATGGTGTGGTTTGTAGTATCTGACTAGCTTTACTATTATAATCAACATTCATTTGTTCTCTCAAAAACCAAATGTATGGTACAAGAGGTACATATACTAATCTCAGCGAGATGGGTAGATTACATATACTAGTATACATATTTACAATAATTATGAGCGAGAAGAAATTACAGGAGGACAGACAATGTCAAAAAAATTGGAGATATATACACTTTACAAAACTTCTAAGTGTTCACTTTTATAAATGTATTTATGTATGATATTTTCAAATTATTACAACAAATGAGTCCTCTCAACAATTATAGAAAGAAAAATAAATATAACCGATGAAAACCAATGATACATGACGAATCTTAAAAACAATAAATCCTTACTTTGTGGCACGTGTTTTGTATAATTAGTAATTTTTTGTGAACATAATCACAATTTAAAAACTGTTTTCACTAAAAAACACAAAACATTTGCAAAATAACCATTGAGAAAGAAGGGAGAGCCGTTAGAATGTTGATATCTGGACCATCTATGCACCACGTTTTACTTACTTTTATTTCAGTGTTAAGTTGTCCTTGATATAACTTTTAAAAATTAACAATCCGTATCAAATCCCATTTAAACAACATTTTTTGATAGGCTGTCCGTCTTTTTCATCGCCAATTTATCACAATTTGAAAGTTTTTGACCAAACCTTAAGTGACTTTGTTCTTCGTCTGAGGCCAAACTTTTGCGTCACACCAGATTTAAACACAGTTATTAAGCATGAATTTACGAAATTCTTAATTGTTTGCATTTTTCTTTAAAACTTAAAAAATGTTTGGTGAACACTTAGAAGCTTGGTTCAGTGTATACACAATTTTCGTAAGAATGCTGGATCAGTACTTGTCATCAAATAACAGAATCTTATAACATTTGGATGTACATACAGTGTTTCTGCAACAACAAAATCTTTTCGAATACTACATAATGCATTATATTCCAGTAAATATTGAAATCCGTCTCCTATCTGATTATTATTACACAAATTGCACACTCTTTCATTTCTTTCAACATTATTTCATCTACCCATCTCTATTGGAAGATGATGATAACTTGTTCTTAATTTTGAACTGATAGTTCTAAATTTTCTTGGTAAAATAGTTGAGTATTTTTCACATTCAAACTTTGTTTAAAAAAATTTATGTGTAATACCTTTACTGAAATTATTCAAATCATTATATAATTTCTGTAAAATCCGGTCTTTGAGCTTTTGAGCTACAAGGTTCGGGTGCGCGTATCATTACCACTACATTTAAGAAATTTTCATTACCGCTTCATAGACATTACCGAAACAAAAACGTTGTATTGCCGCTACATATAGAATTACACATTACCGCTACATTGTCTCTTTCGCTAACCTGCCACTTATGAGTGTACAGATTGATTTATTTAAGTATAACATATACAAGCATAACATTGGCGGATCCAGAGGGACGGGGATTGGAACCGCGGCCCCTGTATTTTTTGCCAAGTGGAGAGAGAGAAAGAAAGAGGGGAGATAAACACGGTTTTCGATAATAGATATTTGTACGTCTAACTTATGTATTGAATATTAATAGACAGATTCTCACACATTTAATTTCCCCCATTCACTTCACTATTACTTCTCTATGAGAAATTGGTAGAAAATAGTCTACTTATTTTTATATATTTTATATATGATATGTAACATGCGAGGTTTAATTTGATATTAGATTCCCGCAATCTGTGGCTGTATTGGCTATATATGTACCGTTTTTTGATCAAATATGTTTTGAAGGAACTAACTTGAAATTCTTTGTTTTAAACCCCAGCCGCACCCACCTCCAAACAAGTTTTTTTTTCAAATTCCCAAAGAAGAAAGTTCTTTGTACTCTTCGGAAATGCTGCAAATCCATTCAATTTTAAGGCTTCAGTATATAGTTTTTGAAATGTGTTTTTTTTATTCAGACTGGGGGTACAGTATCTTTTCAAAGAAAAAGGGGACGTAAACAAAGTTATTATTTACCACAACCTTAGATCTTTCCATACGTGTGTGTGTTTGAATATTTGCTTGAGAGTAATAAGGAAGGGTGTGTGTGTGTGGGGGGGGGGGGGTGGTGGTGGGGGTAATTTTAATATATATTTTATTTAATAAAGCACTTCAAATTTTTCAAATCAAGCACTGTTCATGGATAAAACACTCAGTCTTCACACTGTCTTTATACAATCAGTAAAACCCCAGTAGCATTTCCAACAATCAACAGCCGACGAGTTTTGAAGCAAAAATGAGATTCTTCGGGTGACAGTCGTCAGCTCATCGGCCGTTATCTTGGCCGATTTTGACTTCTTTTTTTGTCGGCCAACCAATTTTGTGTCCATCGATCGGTCCAAGTTATAATTTTTCTGCGTCATTGGCCAATTTCTTCAATTGAAGTTATCCGTCGACCAACCTTCGATCATCGTCCGACCATCGGCAGTCAGTTTATTAAGTCGGTCGTCCGTCGTTCGACAATAAGAGTGTTCAAAATTTCGCACGACTGTGAAATCAAACTGTAGCTCAGAGCTCAATGATAGGGCGACGATTGGTCGACTTGTGAATATTTAACCTCTGAAGGATACATAACATGAACAAAATTTTGATGCATGGATTGATATATTTTTGAACGAAAATAACATAAACAAGTTGCTGTCCTTTAAAAAAACTACAATACGTGGACCAAATGCATGTGTTTCTAAACGAAATTCAATTCAAGACAATTTCTAGGTTAAGTGAATATTCATGTAGGTTCGTTCACTTCTTTATAATGATCTGTCTACTCTGACTGATCAAAAGTACTTACATATAGCAAAATTGTTAAATGTTATCTCCGATTGGCCTAAAAAGTTTTGTCATTTTAAAAAATTGGGCTATTTTAACCCATAACGGCTGGGACTTTACATCTAATCTGGATTTATTCAGAAGAAATCTATAATTGGAAAAATATATCTGATGATACACGTGAAGCACAGCTCTGTAGTACGCAGATTTTTTTCAGAGCCCCCCCCCCGCCCTCCTCCACATGGAAAACCGTTGCCACAAGCCTGTATCAAGCTGTATTTGGATTGCTGTATAGATAATTATTTTTGCAAGGCTTGATGCACAAAACAAATGCCGAAGAAGACTACTTGTAATTCTATCTTTTCTAAACCTAGAACTATTCGTTGAATGAAGTTCTTAATTCAAGGTGTTATTCTATATTCTTATAGCCGACAAGACCAGAAGAAACTAGAGGCACTGTGAGCATGAGCTCACCAAACGATACCCCGCCTCCCATATGGTTATAATGGCAAAGGTCATGTTTTTGAGGTGGCCGGAAAACCCAAAATGTGTGTCAGATCAAAAAGCAAAAATACGAGATGTACAAAGGCAATGTGTAATAAAGATTCTGTGAAAGTTTCATAAAATTTCACTCAGCAGTATAAGAGGAAATGCGGATAAATGATGGGTACCCCAAAGCGTAACAGACACTCACAGACGGACGGACATACCGATCACTGTTTACCCTCCCACTTTTCAAGGGGAGGTATAATTGGTGTCCCGAACAACGGCTTAAATGTGACCTAGGCATAAAGCTTTGACTGTCATTTGCCAAACCTACTGCTGTATTGTAATTTCCCCTATTTCATGTAAACTGTAAAACGTGCCGAATTTTTTGTGAAAGTTTTGTGATTGGAACTCGTACTTCACACCATGCTTGGCTGATTCGATGTGTATCGGTGATATTTTAACCTATAAGAAGTAGCGGTAATGATCGGTTGAAATTTTGAAAAAAATTATAGCGATAATGAGTTGAAATTTTTGGCGTTGTAGCGGTAATGTTGAGCTCCCCAAGGTTCAATGTGTCGACTTTAATTACACAGCTGATTCCATAGACAACTAATGTCATTTTTGTAAATGAGAAATAGCAGATGACCAAGAATATGTCTTTGGGGTACACGAGCTTTAAAGGTACTAAGACACAAAATTGAAGTTACATGTCTAGAGAATTTTCTCAAAGAAGATGGGCGAACAAGGCGGGCAGAATGCCTATAGTGTCAGATATTAAGAAATCATATTAAATATGTGAATTGATCATTTAAATTAACTTATAATTATTGAAATTTTTGAAATTATGAGAAAAAAAAACTTTTCTGAGAGAGAAAACAAACCTCGTAAAAAAAATTTCTTTCATAAAATTATTAGATGGTATTCGTGGGATTCGAACCCCTAGCAATAAAAATTCGACGTATCAATAGCATACTGCTTTGATACTAATGCGTTAAAGCTGAACACTTCTCATAAATAGGCACTGTCAGACGGGTATATAAACCGTTCGCTTTCGTTACACCCGACTGCACACTCGAAAATCGCGGCCGACATGTAGTATTCCTTTCGTGGTCTTAGATTTTTTGCGTTTATTTCTTGTTTTTAGGTGCATTTTCTGTTTGTAAATAATATATTGACCTGCATTTTCCTTGATATTTTTGTCCTGTTTCGGAAAAAATGCGTAAAATTTGATAATTTCATCGATATTGAGTAGCACGCTTTGTAAGATGTACGTCTGCACTCGTCGGATCTCTACAGTGAAATACATTGAACTGACTAGCGATCTGCTCCTTATATACGAGTTGTAGGGATAGCGTTGAAGAACGGGAAATATGGCGGACTATGCCTATTTACGAGTAGTGTTCAGCTTTAACCACTATACTACACCGCTCATGGCGATTTGAGGCATTTAAATCATGTTTGTAATATGACCCGCGACTAAATGGACTTGAAGTATTTGTCGGAAAGATGCTAAAGTTGTGTCATAAAAGTATACTTTTAAGGTATAGTGGGTCTTCTCTCCATGTTTTTGAAAACCAAAAAATGTGTATTTTATTGCACACTTTTAGGATCATCTCTCAAAAAAATGGAGAGAAGACCCACCCATATTGAAAAATTTTGTTTAAGTATGAGAAAATGATCGTTTTTGTTCTTTTTAGTGTGTGTAAGCTTTTTCATAGGCAAATATTTTCAGTCTATGTAAGATTTTTGTAAATTGTAGAGATTTTACATAAAGTATACTTCAATATTAGATGAGATATGACATAAAATGTGGATATAATTGAGATTAATTTTTCCCCCTTCTTATCTGTCGCGCTATAGGCATTCTGCTCGCCTTATATGCCCATCTTCTTTCTGTATATTATCACTACATATATATTCAATTGCAATTTAGCTTTTCACATGAAAATACAATAAAAATCTTATATCATCTCAGAATTATTGAAACTTCGAACTTGTGGACTGGTTTGATTGACATACATGTATCCTCCCTTACTCACATTTTTTTAAATTTCATTCTTAATAATTATGAAAAGTGGCAATTTTGTTGTGTATTAATGTGTATTAATGAAAAATATCAAACTATTATCCCGAAAATTCAGAGTAGATATGCTCGAAAGCAAAATTCCCTCAAAGTACATTGTCAGTCCTTGTTCATTGGTGTGTACCGACTTTACCAACTGAACACACCCGGTGAGTCGTAAACTTTAACGATAACAGAGCTCGTTCAAGGATGAATTCAATCTACTATGAATCTTAGATCTAGATCTGTCTTGACCCCCACCCCTTTTTTTTATTTGTCTGATCTGCTTCTAACATGCATTAAAGTATAAATATTGCGGTCATACGAGATTGATCGCCGGTTGCAAGCTAGCTCAGTTGGTAGTGGACTTGTCTAGAATATTTCGAGGATCCGGATTCAAATACTATATCGCAATCTTCTCCACCATAATTTTTTTTCCTTACTCGTTACATATAACTTAATTATGTCAAACAAAAGACAGTTCAATGGAGTGGAAAGAAATTGTGTTTCAACATCGATCTAGTCTCCCTTTAACAACTAATCAAATAGGGATGGATATCACCAAAATTTTCGTATTTTTTCAAACCATAATATCGCAATATTTTTACAAGCCGGTTTTACAATGATTTTCAATTAATATTCACATTTCTCTCTAAAATGTACGGAAAAAACAACATAATTTCATTTTTTAGTGTAAGCAACTTTGGATGCTACATGTACGATGCCATGTTTTACCTTTTAAAATTTTTACACTTCTATAGATATAATGTAGAAGATTCAACAAATAAATGAATAAGTTCTGGAAATTATAGCTACATGCATGTACCTACAATGTAAATACCGGTTTCTTGGTCTCTGTAACACGATCGCGACATATCAATATTGTAAAGTAGGCTCCCCCTAAAATCCTCCCTACAAAAATCTCACACTAAGGTCAATTTTCCGGGGGGAGGGGGTGTCCTATTCTGTGTAGAAGGTGTAGAGTACAGTTTCCTCGACAGCCACCACTCCACCCCATCCCACCCCTCCAATAAAATATGCTTGAAGGGGAGAGGGGCAGTACAATGTCATTTCTTTAAAATGGTGACCAGATGCATTGAACATACGTATTCGAAGAATGAAAACTTTAAATCTCATTTTTCTCAGCAACTGTCAAGCTATAATTTATCTTTAGAGTTGATCAATATAACTCAGTGAAGAATAACAGAATTGATAAAAAAAAAAAAAAAACGGTAGTCGAGTTAATAAAATGTTGTGCGATCTTGACAACCTGGACATTGCTAAGGAGGTCTCAGTGAGATTTTCAAAGTTATGTATATTGAGTTTATTAAACCTAAATTGCATAAACGTAGAATTCATTAAAGTCAAAGGATAAACTTGCGTGAATATTGAAGAATGAGTTTAATATGCATAACCAAGACGTAAACGAATGGAGGCATACTAGCATCGTCTTACAAGTGCATTTGAAATAATTATGTTCTTTTTTGTCCCCCGCTTTCGCGAAAGCGAGGGGACATTAAATCTCATTCGTCTGTCCGTCTGTCCGTCGGTCCGTCTGTCTGTTCTTACGAGAGGTACATTGTGGGGTAAAATTAACGTATTTTCCAGCAGTGTGGGGTTTTTTGGGTACTGTGGGGTTAACCCCATAATGAAGAGGTCTAATTACGTTCAAAATTACTCTATGAGGTCGAAAAACCTAAAATTAGATTTAACCTCACAAAGACTTTGTCCAAATTTTGGACATGTCCTTAGCCCAAAACGCTCAGACATTCAGAAATATGCTGTTTAGAGGAGTTCGGTAATTGAATCGAGGAGTTCCGAATACCTGAGCATGCGCATATATTTAAAACTAACTGCGCATGCGCAGATTACGGAAGTAGCTGTGTTTGGACACTTTGTATTAGCAGTGAGGAAATTCGGAAACACAAAAAGCAAATGCAGTAAGTCTTACTATTTTGTTGCACCACATTGAAAAAAAGCTTTGTAAATTGTTTGACATGCTTCATACGTACATTATGCAGTTGTAGAATTTATTTAAAGTCAAGGAAAGGACATCTGTAGTGCACATAAACACATACCTATTGAAAACGGGCTTTTGTGAAAAAAATTATAATGAATGCACTGATAGTTCTTTTTTTAATCAGAGGTCTGCAATGAAAATCGACCGATACCCGGGGGTCGGGCTAGTGGTTTTCTGCATGAAGGTTGCCCCGTTGGCCAGTAAAAAAAGATAATATTATTTATACACATGCAATACGTGCAAAGCACGTGTATTTTCACTCGTTTTTTGCTATAAAAATCCAAACCATTTAAATTTTCCATATAACATGCTCCAACTGTCAATAAATCTCCATAATTTAATCCGTATTTGAGTACTACTTGGCTTATTTACTTCCAAAAACGATCGTGTTTTTTCTTAATTCGAATTTTCTCTATATCTATGGTAAATACATGCAGATATCTCATAACATAAATACATGTGATTCTTCCGACGGGAGACAAAATCTCTGGATTTTTCACGCCTGTTCCGCCCCTCCCGATTAATTTTTAAATCTTCCGTGTTTAATTTTTTTCAAATTGAATATTTTTGGCTTTAATTTTATCCTCTTTCGTAGTATAATTGCTCTCTCTCTCTCTCTCTCTCTCTCTTGAATTCATTCTAGATATGTACCAATTGTTTATCTACTCTTGACACATTTACATGTACTTGTAATCGTACCTTAATCTATAGAGAGAAAATCAGAATGGAAAAATGGAATTAACAATGTCACTGCAATAAATTTTCACAGCAAGTAGGCTTTGTAGGAATCAACATGGGGTTGTATAATTAGGTTGTAAAATTTAGTGGTATATCAATTTGATAAATGACAATCAATGTTTATAAATGAGTGCAGGACATTTTAATCAGTTGTTAAAATACCCATTATGTCACATTTTTTTCACATTCGCTTGTGTAATTATGTGCCCGATAATAAAATTCACCTATTAAAGAAATTAAACAAATTACCTTTAGATACGTATATAAAATTATATATCTCTGTTTGTGTTAATGGAAAAAATATAATTGTCATGTAAGATCAATTTGTACTTATTTTTCAAGATCGACGATTGAAAATTTAAAAGAATTAAATCACAATTAATAGTTTTTCCATAGCTAAACTTAAAGAAATTCAGGCTTAAAGCTACATTTTGTAATTTACAATATTAATTCATCATTACTTTGAATATTTACAGTGAGAGTATGTGACTTAGCTAATACAGGGCTATCAGTATTTTCACACCTGTTAGATTTTGATTCCGTGTAGAATTTTTGTCAAAACAAATGTTTTGTATACCATGATTATCTCGTGAATTTCACTATCAGGAGACGATCGATAGGGATTAGTTACACTCTACTGCACTTGACACCTGTGTTGTGTAGAATGATTTTAAACTGCGTAAATACAAATCTTTGGTCAATTGAATAATTTTTTGTGTGTGTCTGCATGTTAGATAGAAATTCTGACAGCTTTATAAAAATAATATGAAAAATTTACCAGACTCTAAAAGCTTCAGCAAACTAGTTGATCGAGGATTAATTGAAGGGGGGGGGGGGGGTTACACTGCTGATCATTACCTGAACATATGATAGTGAAGTTTTTAAATGGATTTTATTGACACTTACTAAAATAAATTTTCATACTTTTAATTCACCATTAAACTGTCTTTTAATTAAAGCTTGTGTATTTTTTCTTATTAAAAAAATAGATAGTAGTAAGGCACATGTATTTCTTCTTGAAAGATACTGTAATTCAATTATCATATATTTGAATGTAACAAAAGAACACTCTGAGTTCCCGAAACTAGTCAAAAATATGTCGGACAATTGTCTTGTAAATATTCAAAATTTACCGGACAGTTGTAAAATTTACCTGACATTAATTTTTTGTATGTAAATTTAACATATTATAGGATTGGAAATTGTGTCGATATAATAAATAATATGTGTAAATAAAAAGATGGCAAATACAGATTAAAAAAAAAATGATTAAAATATTTTCTATAAGGCCTGTGTATGCAGGATTTGACGTCGCCGGGCGTGTGATGACCAACGCTTAATTCATCGTATAAAATTATTATGTCCTTTCTGACAGATTTTTAAAAATTTTTTTAAAAATAAAATCTGCAACATGACAACTCTTGGTTGATTTTTTGGAATTAGTGGGAAATATATGTTGTTTTCCAGGCTTTTTTCTTTGGGATTTAGGATTTTGGTATTTTATGTGCCAGGAAAAATATTACGTTAAATATCAAACTCGTTTTAAAAAGCCTGGAAAACGTCCGATATTTCTGACTAGTTAAAATTTATTATATAACCTCCACACAGTTAAAAATATGTACTAATGATATAAAGATATGCAAATTTATCATGAAAATGATGATTTAAGTGAATTTGTTGTCGTTTTACTACATTCAAGTCAGTCCGCTATTTTTAAAAAGGGGAAAAACGCGCATGTATTTTAAATGCTATCGAATACATTTAAAAAATCCAGAAGTTGGTATAATATTATCATGCTAATAGATTAAATTATAGAGAAAATAATAAATGGTAACAAATTGTCTGTAATCAAGCAGAAATAGCAGGCAACTCTTGCAACCCTGCAAATTCGTCCTTCAAAACGAAAGTAGATTGTTACATTTTTTTACTAGTCAGAACTACAGAGTGCATATATTTATCAGAGGGAAAATATTTGTTTGACAGTGTTTTTAAAACTGTTTTTCCTCCCAGACTTATGGAAATTATTATTTTAATATGTAGCTTTTTATAGTAGACAATTTTACACATTTTATTTAAACAAGATCTGGCGCGCCCCTGACGTTTTTTTTCATTCCTTTAGTTTTGCATTTGTTTATTGTCAGGACAATTGAATTAAATGATTTTGTTAAGATTATATGTAAACGTTATACAGTCTGTAAAAAAAAAACCATATATACATTTTTTGATAAAATTAAGATTTTACCGGTCCGGTTTTGAGTTTACGGGGATCCCTAGTGACCGGTGCGTTTCAGGGAACTCTGAACACTTATGAATGTATGAAGTTTAACTGTTTTGTAGGAACAGAAACATCAGTTTTAGCTAGGCTGAAAATGAAGTGCATGCTCCAATTTGCAAGGGTCTGGGGGCCGCCCTGAGGCCTTGAGTGGGTCCAGGGCAAAGCCCTGGGTGGGGGCCCAGGAGGCGAAGCCCCCGGAAGCTCCTGGATTCTGACGATTTAAACACTCATAAAATCATAAAAGAAAGTTTAAATACATATTTGACAACGTTTTACCATTATAAATAAACCCAAGGAGCAATTATAATTGTAGAGAGACGATTTAAAAAAAAAAGACTTAATTTTTAAGTAATACAGGACATGCTATCGTAGATTGGCTAGTATAAAAATTTTCGGCGATGTTTTTTATCCGCAAAAATTACGAAAAACAAGAATATTACATAAGGTAATAAATAAAATTAAAGTGGCTCAGAACAATCTACTTATTAATTCATCTTATAAAATAAATATTTTTGTAAATTCAACCCTAAAACTTAATTTCATTTGAGAAAATGAAATGCTCAATTTTTCACGGTAGCTGCCATAATGGTTTTCGAACTTACAGTGTCAGTGACTTTATTTTTTTTTTAAGTAGTAAAACTACGCAAGTGTACATGTAAAGAAAATTAGAAGAAACATAACTTTTGATACTACAGTTATAATTTAATTTGTACATGACTGAGAAGGAGTCAAGTCATAGAGTCTCATTATTTTTTTTTCAAAATGATGTGCATGCTCGAGCATACAAGCATACATGGTAGCTACGCCACTGAACATGCACAAAACCTTAAAAATTTGGAATTCTTCTTTAATTTGATATTTTTTAAATAAGCATGGATTAATATATATATACACACATACAAAGGTTTTGTGAAATTGACATGTTTAATTAAATCAACTGTAGTGGTTATTGCTGTTTATTTATTGACCGACTGGCTACTTCTTGGGCAAACTGGAATAAGAGGCCACCTGTCTTAAGTGGCTAGTTTCTGGACTTCCCAAAGCTTAAAACAAGTTTGACTGTATTTTTTCACCTTTTACCAATATAAGAAAGTAGTTCACAGTACATGACAACTATGCTATAAATAAATTTCGATGAATTTTAATTAGTAACTCGGAATTTTTGTATGTGTTATAAATAAACATTTGCTTCTGTATTCCTTTGTAGAGTTCAGATACCACTGAATGTGAACATCAGTGGAACTTTGATGATCTAGGCCACTCTATTGTTGCAGCAACACCAGCAGGCGTCGGACATTCATAAAGTTGAAAGAACAAACCTATGACTTGAACACACAATTTGTGATCTGAATATAGTTCACAAATTTAAGGAAAGCAACTATTAAAGACATCCAGATCGGTGGTTAGTACATGTTATAAGTGCCCATAAAATCAAGACAACAATATTATTTTACAATAAATTAAAACATAACCTGTAAAAAAATTCAACATTATCATTTAGAAATATATTTTACTGTTGTTTTTTTTTTTTGACAGGTATACATGAAGTATGAGTTAAAGACTTTTCAGAAGAACAAGCACAATCCCGATTCATTTTTGCCATTGCCTTCTCCAAATGGCGACATTCAGGACCTGACTTACTTTTCAGAAAAAGAAGATGAATCGATTTTTGAAAGTTAATCTAAAAAGATAACATTTACATTGGTCGTGGATTTGAATTACATTTTCTTGATGGGCAACTAGTTTCAAGTATTTGGATGTCTATTCTCAAGTTACTGCAAACCTTAAATTAACTTCTTGATCATTAGTTAAATGTGAGACCGTGTTAACTTGAAGTAATCATTTTTTGAATTGAGCTATGTAATCTCTGATTACTTATGTTTATGAGTAGTGTTCAGCTTTAAGACAAAAGGATCTTTTATGAACATTGCATTCGGCATGGCGAATTTCTATACATTAACAGTCATAGTTTTCGTCTTTTTTAATTAGCGATCTCATTTTAAATGTGAGAAATAATTATTAAACTGAAATGTACATTTATGTTGTTTGATTTTAATTTTTTGAAAATTATAAATCAATTGCATGTTGGTTTTTTTTCATTTTATTTTAGGGGATGGGAGTGGGGGTGCAGCTCTAAGTTTGAGTATATTTTCCAAAAGGATGTACATCGTTATTTTTGTTTTAAGATCAATTTTAAAATGCAAAATGATGAGATATTAGACTACACTTTTTTTCTTAAAACTTCATTTTAATTAATATATTTTGTTTAAAATAAGTAGCAATAACATGCAAGTTTTAGAGTTATTTGACAACTCACTATATACTTGGGTTTTTTTTTTACATCTATGAAGATTGTCTCAAATTTTGAGGTTTTTTTTTTCTGTGTTCTACATTTATTGACATGTTTCTTATCTGTGTTCAACTTGTCGAGTAACTGAAAAGTTTGATTAATTTTCTTTTTAAAAATCAGGATCATCTCTTTTATTTATTATTATTAATTTACAATGAAATTATGTATGCTTTTGATGCATAATGTACACTTCAAATTCATGCACCAGCAGATTCAAAGGAAAAATTATCATTAGAAATAAGCAGTAAAGATAAAGAGATTATCCAATTTAAAATAGTTTGAAAAATATTTAAAACAAATTTTCGAGTATGTTATCAAAATAGGAAAAAGTATTATGAGTATTGTTTGGTATTTTTAATAGTAAAAAAAAGGATATGACGTACTGGCAATCGCATCATCTCACTCAGGGTCTTTCCGTCAGAGTTTGGAAAAACAAACTCGAATGTATTAACATCACCTGATGTTAAAGGTTTTGCTTTTCTTGTTTTTTTTCAAATATAGGATAGAGGAATTAAGAAGTCCCTTTTATAGTATATTTTATGTAATATCATAGCATTGAATAAAGTCAAACTCCATATTCCACAGATAAAAGGTCTTCATGCATTTATTTCGAAGATCATGAAAGGGGGGGGGGTTGTTGTTGCCATGGCGTCTAACTAATACATTCGAGGTCGTTTGTCAGCTAGACAGAAAGGCTCGAGAAGTTGCGATTGAACATAGTGGGGGTACTTGTTCTTTTATTACCAGTCCCTGGTAGAGTTTTTTGATATTAGAACATACTTGGGGTTTTAAAACACTTTTATTCATATGGTTACTGGTATCTGTTACATGAGAACACAGCGGGGTTGTTTGTTTAACACTCTGAGGTTACTAAGATGTCTGATATTTTCTATCAGAACATATTGTGGTTCTTGTCTAACACTTTGTGGGGTTAATGTTATCTTTTATCTATATAAGAACATAATGGGGTTGTTACACGTTATGGGGTTAGTGTTGTCTATTATCTTTATGAGAGTACATAGTGGGGTTGTTGTCCTAACACTTTATGGGGTTAGTGTTGCCTACTATCTTTATGAGAGTACATAGTGGGGTTGCTATCCAAACACTTTATGGGGTTAATGTTGTCTGTTATCTTTATGAGAGTACATTGTGGGGTTGCTGTCCAAACACTTTATGGGGTTAGTGTTGTCTATTATCTTTATAAGAGTACTTAGTGGGGTTGTTGTCCTAACACTTTATGGGGTTAGTGTTGTCTATTATCTTTATGAGAGTACATAGTGGGGTTGCTGTCCAAACGCTTAATGGGGTTAGTGTTGTCTATTATCTTTATGAAAGTACATAGTGGGGTTGCTGTCCAAACACTTTATGGGGTTAGTGTTGTCTATTATCTTTATGAGAGTACATAGTGGGGTTGCTGTCCAAACACTTTATGGGGTTAGTGTTGTCTGTTATCTTTATGATAGTACATAGTGGGGTTGCTGTCCAAACACTTTATGGGGTTAGTGTTGTCTATTATCTTTATGAGAGTACATAGTGGGGTTGCTGTCCAAACACTTTATGGGGTTTAAGTGTTGTCTATTATCTTTATAACAGTACATAGTGGGGTTGCTGACCAAACACTTTATGGGGTTAGTGTTGTCTATTATCTTTATAACAGTACATAGTGGGATTGCTGACCAAACACTTTATGGGGTTAGTGTTGTCTATTATCTTTATGAGAGTACATAGTGGGGTTGCTGTCCAAACACTTTATGGGGTTAGTGTTGTTTATTATCTTTATGAGAGTACATAGTGGGGTTGCTGTCCAAACACTTTATGGGGTTAGTGTTGTCTATTATCTTTATGAGAGTACATAGTGGGGTTGCTGTCCAAACACTTAATGGGGTTAGTGTTGTCTATTATCTTTTTAAGAGTACATACTGGGGTTGTTTGTCTTATAATATATGGGGTTAGTGTTGTCTGTTATATCTATATAGCATAGTGGGGTTGTTTGTTTAACACTTCTGGGATATTCTTGTCTATCATCTTCATGTGAAAACATGATGGGTTAATTTACTTTGATGCAACAGTTATCCTCAAATAAAAACATTTTTTTGCATTGTTACTGCTATGCAGTTGTTGAAAAATGTTATTGCTATATCCGTTCTAAGTTCTTCTGATAAACAGTAACAATTTTAAGTACTTATAATTAGTTGCCTGTGAAGTTGACTTGATATTGAATAATTAATTTTTAACCCCACAAACATAGATCTTTAACCCCACAAACATAGATCTTTAACCCCACAAATATAGACCTTTAACCCCACAATATACCATTTGTTTGAATTCCTAATGAAACCTCTCAAGTCACCACTCTACTATTAATAACCCCACAAAGCAAAATGATAACCCCGCACCTTCCGTAAAATGCACAATGTACCTCTCAACTGTATAGCTGTCCGTCTGTCCGTCAGTCTGTCCGTCCGTCACAAAAACTTTAACCTTGCCCATAACTTTTGATTTAGTGGAGCTATGATTTTCATATTTCATATGTGTATTCCTTGTGACAAGACCTTTCTTTGGGTACCACCAAATTTGACCTTTTGACCTTGACCTTAGAGTTTCAACTACTTTTACTAAAAAATTCAAAACTTTTACTTTGGCCATAACTTTTGAATGGTAGGTACTAGGACTTTCATATTTCACATATTTATTTTTTGTGACAAGACCTTTCATTGAATACCAACAAATTTGACCTTTTGACCTTGACCTTGGAAATTTACGTACTTATGAAAAAACTATATCCTTGACCATAATTTTTGAACGGTAAGGGCTACGGCTTTTATACTTCACATATGTTATTCTTGTTAGAAGACCTGTTATTGGATACCAAGAACTTTGACCTTTTGACCTTGACCTTGGAGTTTTAACTACTTTTTAAAAATTATAATCTTGGTCACAACTTTTGAACGGTGGATACAAGGACTTTTATATTTCACACATGTATTCTTTGAGGCAACATCCTTCATTGGATACCAACAACTTTGACCTTTGGACCTTGACCTTGGAGATTTACGTACTTCTGAAAAAACTTTAATCTTGACCATAACTTTTAAACGGTAAGAGCTAGGGCTTTCGTATTTCACGTATGTAATCCTTGTGAGAAGACCTTTCATTGCATACCAAGAACTTTGACCCTTTGACCTTGACCTTGGAATTTTAACTACTTTTTAAAAACGTTAACCTTGGTCACAACTTTTGAACGGTAGAAACAGGGACTTTCATATTTTAAATATATGTATTCTTTATGGCAAGACCTTTCATGGGATACCAAAAACTTTGACCTATTGACTTTGATCCTAAAAATAATATCTTGCACACAAAGATACCGAAAGCGGGGGACCACAATTCTTTGAATTTGCTTGTTCTTAACAAAGTATGATTATATTAACAGCAAGACAGTTAAATAATTTTTTTTTCGTAACAAAACCCAGCGCAAATTAAAGAAAATGGGGGGGGGGGGTAAGGGGTGCAGATAGCCTTTAGCGTCAGATATCAAGAAATCACTTTTGATATGTAAATTGCGTATTTAAATTTACTTTTCATTATTGAAATTTATGAAATTATGAGGAAAAAACATTTTCTGAGAGAAATTATATCTCATAAAAAATTTTCATTTTATAAAAATATTAAATAGTATACGTGGGATTCAAACCCTAGGAATAAAATACCGAAATATCATACTGCTCTGAGACTAATGCCTGCTCACATTTCTCGGCCGGTGGCCGTAGACCGGTGGTAATCGTTGGTAATCCGTGGTGTGAGTGATGCCCCAACATCGGTCCACATCGGTCTAGTAGTCCGGACTTACAAAGTCCCAGCGATGCATTGCTAATCATTAAACAATGTCCCAGGGTAATTGGCCGATGTATGTTACAGCGCTTATACATTGGCGAACATCGTTTGTACGTCGGTCGACTATGGGCAATTGTTTGGTCGAACATTGACCAATGATTGGCCATTTCTGTTGCCCACCAATCAACCCTCCGATGATTTTAGATTCAACGGAGACTTTACGATGCTCGGCCATACATCGGCCAATCCTTGAAAGATGTGTTAATGATTAGTGAAGTTTCGCATTTTCGCGCTTCGCCGTCGCATCTGCGCACTTTCCTTTCTTCGCAAATCGCATTTCGCAACTTCGCCCTTGCAACTTCGCACTCTCGCATTTAAGGCGATGGTGCGAGTGGCCCCAGCGGAACACCATAGCAATTGGATCAAATACCATGGACATGTGTTTAAATTAAAAGAGAATATTCAGTCAAATCATTATAACCTTTGAAAAGCGTATTTTGCTTCTTTCCGAACACCAAGGACATTATTGGACAATGAACACCCCTCGAATGTATGTCGCTTAATATAGCCTTAGGCTTTACGCTCCCTTGTTCCTGGACAATACCACAATAAGATTAAAAAAAAACAAATTCAGACTCAGTGATTTCAGGTTTTCTTCATAAAAGAATGGAAAAGAATGAAATAATTTTCTTAAATGGATTTATTAAGCATGTTGGAAAAAAAATGTGTGTGTGTGTTGGTGGAGGGGGTGTGTGTTAGGAAAGTACATTTGCATTCTGCAACGAGTACAATAACCCTGTTTGCTTACATTTTTCAAATATGAATTACGTGTCACCAGTGTGCAATACACATATTTACCCTACTTGGTGTAATAGCTGCTCTCCGAAAAATATATGTCGAATTTACAGACCTGTATGTCAATATAATTATTTTTTCGGAGAGCTACAGTTCTGCAGCTAAGTTTGTAGGACCTTGATACTGTAAACTTTGAAGGTTGTATTCATTTTTCCGTACACAAATTAATCTAGTTTGTTAATGGCATTCTTGTTTATGTTGTGCATAAAACATCGTATTGACCTTGAGAACGACAATACATTTACGACAATACAAATCGAACTTAATGGGACCAAAAAAATTGAAACATTTTTGGATTAGAAATATAGGCATTAAAAACAGAAAAAAAGAATTTCTGACTACCACCTGACATAACTATGGTATTGGAAATATCGGTGTGCGTTGTTGAACATCCCCTAGAGGATTTTTCTCTCGTATGCATGGAGACACAACCATTTGTCGATAGAGGGCAGTGAATTTACATAAACATCTATACATGGCCTTCAGGGCCATTTATGAATGGGAGTCTTTTTGCGTGCATGTCAACACTTACTATGAGGAGGGACCTCGATCGGTTCATACGGTATCATCCGAAGGACCGATCTCCGCGTCCCGCAGTGGATTCGAATCCGCGACTTAAGGACACAGCGCCACGCGGAACACTTTTTGGTTAGAAGGAGAATACATACATTTTCACTTTACGATCCATAGAGCTCCGTCTTAACACAAACACTTAACACCCATGGATCACTCACTTCCCAATTTTGGAAGAGCTAGGGGGCCCCCTTTTTAAAAATTACGAACCTAGATTATATAAAGAATTTTAACCACTGTGCCAGGCCAGTGTAAAGATGTGTAATGATTACCATAGTAATAATGAAATGACGGAGTCATTTTCTAACCACAAAAAACCGAAGAAAAAAAAACAATTTTTAAGCGGTTAGCTTCGCTAGCCGCTATATGGCATGTGTCGGCAACCGGAAACCTCCATAAGGCGCTACCTATCGACATCGCTTTATCGCACGTAACCTTATCCTTCTGCAACCAAAACCGGAAACTTCCACAAGGCGCTACCTATCGACAACGGTAACTTCAGCAAAGCGCTTCCTATGATTTGTATACTAACTGTTGGCGTAATACGCCCCCTGGTGAGAGATTGACAATATGCTGTGTATGAAGAGTGGCTATCATAACGATTATATCGAATTCTTATTAGTATTTAGCAAAGCATTGAAAATAGTACTTCAAAGAACTGAGAATTAGGTCCTTATTACATGTACATCGTGCGATCGCGATTTATAGCAAATGTTAGTTTATTTTTGAAAGTTAAACGATACGGTTATCATTGACAACACTTAGAACACTTACTTTAAAGAACTGAGAATTAGGTCCTTATTACATGTACATCGTGCGAAAGCGATTTATAGCAAATGTTAGTTTATTTTTGAAAGTTGAACGATACGGTTTATTATACAGCAGGTTGAAGGTTATTACAGACTGCAAAAACATAAGCAAATCTCTCGATCGAGTTTGAATTTCCTTGCCAATGTATTAAGAAACACCATTTATTAAGTTAAGTAATAGGCCTACCTGAAAAACGCTTTTATAAAAACACCGAATGCATCTGTAAGTTTGACACTTTTTGTAACGTTCTTATGGAAACAATAGGATTACCTCCACAATGTAACGTTTGTTTTTCTTCCCTTTTCTTCTCTGTCTAATAAACAGATTATAAAAGCTCTGCTCCCAGGGATAAATTCTCTACTCCGTCTTTAATAATTTATAACAAACGATCATAAGGGATCACTTACTTTTAGTTTTGAAAAAAATAATGGGGCACTTAAAGTAGTAAAATAAATTTTTAAAAAAATAGAGAAATATATATTAATTTTAATCAGCATTGTGATCCTCTTCTAAAAATCAACAGATATTATTTTAACAGAAGAATGAGGTATGGAAAATTTTGGCAATTAGCAAAAATTTAAAATATATTCTTAATGCTTATTTATAAGTTTTGAAAATTTGATCAGTTCCTAGGGAACGTATTATTAGCTGTGTAAATACTTTTAAAATTTGAATTTGTCCAATTTGTCGATTATTGTTTTTAGCGGGTGTTAAGAGGCACATTGATAGAAACGAAATCAGTGTATATTGTTTAACCGACATATTGAAGAAAGTGACACTGGTAACTTCTTAAGTTACACTGATTTTTAGTTTACATTTGAATTTTTAAATACTAGTATTGATTGATCAGACAACTTTCCTTTTCACGTTTTATTTGAGAACAATATTGCATGAAGAGTATATGGCAAATATACATTATATATACTTATCTAGACATATTGTGCAAGACTTCTTTTGAATGATTCTCATATACCATTTACTTTATTCGAACATTTACTTGTTTGAAAAGTCAGTAAAGTACATTCCATAAAGTTTGATAATCTTGTTTATTCGCCAGTCTTCCCGTAGAAGTAGTAGTTAATAATATTACTAAACGGAAGTATTCAGTATCTGTATCAAAATTCAGAATGATCAATGATCGATTTAAGAAGAAAAGCTGACACCTGAAAATTCAAGAGATGGGATCCGTTGCCCAGAAGAAGTAAGCATCCCTCGTTGACAGGTTAATAATATAGCCGCGATGAGCCTACACAACTGAAGCTCTCTGATATCAATTCATTTACAAAGTTTCTGCTCAGTCATCCTTTTTTCTCTGACTAGCCAGCTGTAGATCTACACTACTCCAAATCCATTAATCTAAAGAATTTAACTTGTCTTTTTTTTAGTTGTTTGCTAAATTCATCTTCGCTAGTCAAGGGTTTCCGATCCGATACCTACTCTACAATCCTTGGCAGATTTAGTCCTATCAAACGGGAACTTTAATTGCGCCGCCTATCCCCGTTATTGAGTTAAGTCCCTTGAAACTGTATAATATTTGTCCAATGAAAATAGCTGTAACATATGTAAATCAATATGACGTTTGAAACAATATGGCGACCTCCATGCAGCCTGATGTAGAATATATCCTAACAACCTCATACAGCTGTGGGCAGCGAGAACACCTCAAACGTGATAGAAGATATCGTTCTTCGTGGATTTTTTGTGAAAAGTTGACTTTTTTTCTACATGTTGCCGTATCAATGAGCTGTAACATTTGATTGGCTTAAATTGATGCACCTAAAATGCGGAACACGGACTTATGTGGTCCTTTCAATAATTCTTGAAAACATATATAATCAAAAGAAAAATATTTCAAATTAATTACTCCCTTGTTTTTCAGCATAGATTACATCCTAGCTTTCATCCCGTGTAAATATTACTCTTCTTTTGCATAAAACACGAACAGAGACTTTAATTCAGCCGAAAATCGTAGATTAGTAAAAACCTTGCGAAGATTCGGACTTCGCAGCCAATTAAATTCGTTTGCGCGAGTTCTAAAATGTTCCGCTAAATCTGCCAAGGGTTGTGGAGTAGGTTTCAGATCGGAAACCCTTGGCTAGAGAAGTTTGCTATAGTAGGCTTTACAATTACCTAATATCAGATTCAATAGAGCATAAAAGACAATTAAATTTTCAACATCAACATAATTGTTTTCATCTAGAGAACAATTGGATGCCATCAAGAGAGAACTTTTAAAAATGCACTTCCTGTCTTTCAAACTGAAGAAATCTTATGTCAAATTTTGAAACATGCATTTCAATCTAATTAAAATTTATTTATATGTTCCAAATCCGCTTCCGCTTCTGACACATCTAACATCCCATTCGGGGTCACATCAGAGCGACCTTTCGATTATGAATACATGTACAAGTAAACACAAAAACTTTGGCCATGTAAATTCAAGCCGCAGTAAACAATTCTCAAATTAATTCCGTTGATTAATTGATACTGTCTTACGTTGAATTAAAGTAATTTTGGAATAAATTTCATGTATATTTTGCAGTCTGGCATCTTAACGTGGATAATGCAAACGAAAGAGCACAAACTGTACAAGATACCCCACACGTCATACATAACACAGCTTTTGCAATGCATATTTTTTTTACTACAAAACTCCTCGGGTGTTTTGGTTCGGTGTTGAAAACAAGAAACCCATCTGAACTATAAGCCAGGATTTCGGAGGAACCATTTTCTTTGGCTAATCGAAGATTCACTCTTACATGACCCCAAATACTAGTAGGATGTTGTTAGATGTTTGAGAAGCAGTAGTGAATTCGGTACATCTAATTTAAATTAGATTGCATCCATCTGTGACACCAGTTTGGAATGTTATTGGTTTTACTATTAAGTAAAGTATTACAAAGCAGAATGTCTGGGGGTTTTTTTCTCTGATGACATTGGACAAAGATATGCATACTTAAATATCATCATTTTATGCACTTTTTCGATGCATATTAGATGAAAGCATGCTAACCGCTTTTCAGTACTTTCAGTACTTTGATTTTTGTATGCACTACTGTATCTAAAAATTTTACCCCTGTTGAAAATTGACATTTTTTTTCCCCAATAGAGTGTTTGAACTTCAATGTTTAATTCTCCAATATGTCCTCATTCACCAACAGTGGACGTACGTTTAAATAAATCACCATTACATTTGTATATTTCTATATTTCAAACACATTGAAAATTGCAAAATGCCAAATATTAGTTATATTGGTTGGCTGTCTTTTATTCCTTTCAAATTTGGATGTTTGACTGATTATAGACATTGATAGCTAAGACAAAAAAGCGGAAAGATATGCAATGTTATATAATTATGTATATATTTTGGATGATATAAAATCCTGTTAATTAGGTAGAATGTATCGAGAAGGATATTAATAATATCTCGTACGAAGACATACTTTTGGTATAATATATTATGTATTTCCTAATGAAAAAAAGGTGAAATTAATGAACACTGATTCTAAAATATCAACAATCTATTGGAATTCCCATGGGTAACAATTGTGCTCCATTATCAGCAGACCTGTTTTTATATTCATATGAAGCAGAATTTGTGCAAAATCTTATGCGTGAAAAGAAGAAAACACTCGACATTTAGATATATCGACGACGCATTGTCAATTAACAATAGTAATTTCCATTCCTACGTCGATACAATATATCATGGTGAACTTGAGATAAAAGATACCACAGAATCTGGCTCATCTGTTTCATACTTGGATATTTTACTTGAAAAATGTGTTAATGGTAATCTAACAACCAAGCTATATGATAAACGTGATGACTTTAACTTTTCTATCGTCAACTTCCCTTACTTATGCAGCAATATACCTTCATCACCTGCATATGGCGTCTATATAAATTGATTCGATACGCAGGAGTACCTAGTATATTCTCTATGTATGAACAATTTCTAAAACACGGTAAATTATTGACAAGCAAGTTGATGAAACAAGAATATCAGCAATCTCGTTTAAAGACATCATTTCTTTAGTTCTATGGTCGATACACGGCGGGTGTGACCGGTCAGCAGGGGGTGCTCACTCCTCAATGGCACCTGATCCCACTTCTGATGTTTCGCAGGTCAGTGTTTGCTCTGCTCCTATTTTGTATTGTTTTATAGATGTTGATATTGAATACTGTTCGTTATCTCCATATCCTTCTTCCATCAGTTATAAATACAAGTTGCTGTCCTTTAAAAAAGGACTGCAATACGTGGACCATATGCATGTTTTTCTAACCGAAATTCAATTAAGAAATTTTCTAGGTGTAGTGAATATTCATGTAGGTTTGTTCACATTCTCCACAATGATCTGCCTACTTATGACTGATTGTAGTCTCAAAGCAAAGTTGTTAAATTTTATCTCCGATTAGCGGCCTTAAGTTTTGTCAGTTTCAAAAATCGGGCTATTTTGATACATATGCATGTAACCGATAATGGCTGCGACTTGACACCTGTTCTGGATTTATGCGGAAGAAAAACAAAGATCTGATGATGGTTCACGTGTATCACAGCTCTGTAGCACGCAGAAATTTTTGCCCCCCCCCCCCCACACACACACATTAAAACCCGTTGCTATATATAGACCTCTATCAAACGGCATTGGATTGCTGAAAAAATTATTTTGCGAACCTTGAACTAGTCGTTGAATGACGTTTTTCATTCAAGTTGTAAAATTACATGTATTTAAGTTCTTCCTACTTTTTAAAATGCTTGTACAATAGAATCAAAGTTTAGTTTGTACATAAAAGGTATATGACTGTATAAGAGGGAAATTCGGATCCGCCAATGACTATGTAAATGCGATATGTGGATTTAAAAGCGCGATTTGCAAATAATGGCATTTAATTCGAATTCAAATTATTCTAGGTTACCTAAGGTGTTACATGGATAGTTTCGAATAAAGTACCGGTCAAAAAATAGAAAAAATAGTGAAACCTGAGGTTTGAATACATATTATAGGTAATTTTAGTGCTAAATATTTTATGGGTGCATTTGGAGTGAATTGGTGGCCTTGTTTATTTTATTGAAATATGACACTTTAGTGTCACTACTATATGGGATATGGTAGAAATATAACTAAGCTCAAAACTCGACTGTATGAATTGTAGCTTGAAAACGAGGTGGTTGAGCCCATATCTCTTGCTGTTCATTGGTATGTACAAATGTTCTTCTACACTTTGTGTGGTAGCTTAGGTATGTGGAAGCAGATTTAAAAAATAGCGCGATTTGAAATTTTGAATTGGCATCTTTAGGGTTCATTGTGTAAGTTGTACATGTTTTATTCCTAAAAGCTTCAAATATCTCAAGGGACTACATCATACTATTATAACATGTAGAGGGAATTTAAATTTTTTCAATGCACATTTTAAAAGCAGGTCAATATTAAGTAAACCGTCAGTCAAACGTTTTGATTGCAAAAAAACTATCCTCTGCCACCCCAGCATTTTCGCGCATGCGAAGCCTGTCGTTTGCCCAAGGCATCCTGTTAAACCTCGCTTATATATTTACTTCGTGGACCCCAGGGTCCACGCAATGACATATATGTCTGCAATATATTCCTTTTAAAATTGTTCCTATACAAAGCAATAAACGAAAAAAAAAGTCCATCATATCTATTGTTATACCTTTAAAAATTTGTTCTTACATAAATCTAAACGAAAAAATTCTAACATTTTTAATGTTTTGCTGAGCGGGCACAAAAAAAATCGATGTTGGACTGTTGAGTGAGATGTTGGACCGCTTACGCCACAGAATGGGTGGGGCTTAATCTCATTTTCATTCGTTAAACAGTTAACGTTAAATCACGGAATACAGTATAAAATACATGTATGTCAATAAAATAAAATGAAAAGTATAACAAAATAATTATTGACAGAGTTCTCGGGCTAAATGCGTTTTGTCGGACCCTCGAACCAAACTGTGTGCTTTCAGTCTAACAGCCTCAGACAGACAGTTTGGTTCTTGGGTCCGACAAAACGCATGTTGCCCTCGAACCCAGTCAATAAATGTGTAATGATTTGCTGAGCAGGCATAAAAACATTCGATGTTTGACCGCTTAGTGAGATGTTGGACCGGTCGATGAGATGTTGGATCGCTTCAGTCACAGAATGGGCGGAGCTTAATCTCATTTTCATTCATTGGTGTTCAGAAGTGACGGATCGGAGGTTACATCACGGTAGATAGTACAAAATACATGTATGTGAAAAAAAATGAAATTGAAAGGTATAGCAAAACATTTATTGACTAAGTTCTGCGTTTTGTCGTTCTAGCATCCTCAGACAGACAGTTGGTTCTTGGGACTGACAAAGCGCATGTTGTCCTCTAACTCCGTCAATAAATGTATAATATTTAACTTATTTAATTTAACTTTGACCTTTTTCATAAATATGTAAAATTAACATAAATAGTTAAGTGCTTTTCTTTGTTTGCTAGTACGGAAATTAACGTCGGAGCTTTTGCAGAAAAAAATATATAAGAGGTATATAATATTTTCTGCAACAGCTGCGACGTTGCCCAAACTCGAAAATCCTATTTCGTGGGGGTGGGGTGGGTGAAGGGGGGGGGGGGGGGCAACTTTTTCGGATACCAACTTCTTTCAGTATCTTCTTCTTTTGCATACAATGCTATATTACCCTTATTTCAATTTACTGTACCACAAAAGGGGGAGGCAACCAGCCTATCAATGAACATTTGCAATAGTAAAAGTTATGTTGGGAAAAAAGTGTGGGGGGGGGGGAGGAGCCAACCTTCCCTTCTCTGTTGCTACGTGCCTGTATTATTTATAAATAAGGAAAGATGACAATAGAAAAGCTAAAGTTATTCGTTTGGCATAAAATTTACTTTTAATTTGGTCTTAAATATAGTTAGTACTGGTATAGTCAGAAGAACGTCCAAATATGAATCAGACGTGGCAATCATATACATGAAAGAAGGACATAAAATTTCTGCATGTCTGAAAAATATCGTGCGTGTATTATGTGGATTCAATTTTATTTATAAACAGTGGGAATCTCTTTGAGAAATTCTTTTCAAAATTTACTCGTAGAATAAAGAAGATTCCATGCATAATGTACATTCAAGTACGTGTACATGTATGATAACATGGTCGTCTGAGAATTGGATACAGGCATATTTAGAGGAATTTTTTAAATCCCATTGTCATATTGTAATTTTTTGATTACCGGGTGGTAGTAAATTCAAAAATTACAAAATGACACCACTTTAAAACAGTGCTTCAATTGTGAAACTAATGTAAAAACATTTCAATACAGTCTTGTGTATTTTGAATTTTTGATGTAGATAAATGTTTTCAATTTTGACCTTCCTAGTGAATATAAGGATATTTCATTCCTAAATTGAACTGAAAATACAGTAGATTGAAAACAATTTCAGAAAAGTTATATCATCTGCATCCGAATTTCGCTCAAACGAACATATTCAGGCACTAGGAAATTGAGAAGGGGCTTGCCCTCCGGTTTTTGATGCCCGCATAAAGCGGAGCGGATCAAAAACCCTTGATTTGAGGGGGTGATAGAATCAGGAGGGGTGGAGTATCCTCCCACTTCTATTTCCATGATCGTATTTTTTTGTTGTTGTTCTTTTTTAACATTTAAAATGTTCACTGGAAGTCTGATTGTCCTTTTCATGCTACCCCCAAACGTTTTAAATTTGATACAGAAGAGTAAAAGGAAATCACCCTTACATCACAAAACTTTTTGATCCAAGATATTTCTAAGGTAATTTGTCATTTTGCCTCTTAAAATACACCTTTCATTGGTATGCTTCGATATTTATTGTTTTTCTACATTTTGCCAAAAAAGATTTCAAATACAAAACTTATACTGGTTAAATTAAGCTGATGTTAGCTCCGATGGTCTCATTGGGTTTGCATGTCTCTGACTTTTAAACAAGAAACTTGACATGTCTGCTCCATCAGTTTTAATCGTTGAATCATATAAAACTTTCATTGATGTTTTTTTTTCTGTCATGACGATCACTGATTTTTTAAAATTGAAAAACAACGCTCTCCTTGCCCTTTTGGGCTCGATAAGCCCTTTACTCCTCTAAATTCTGAGTCATTGCCTTGACCTTAAAAAAAAATACAATGATGGTATAATGTAATATTATCAATATACGAGGGATATTCGGAAATTATTGAGACATTTACATTTACTCCATAAAGGACAGAACTTTTTCTACGGACATATTCAATGGGGTTATTATTTGTCTTTATTTATGCATAGAAAAAAGTAACCCCCCCCCCCCAATTCCGGAGAAAAAATTTCAAAACTAGTTCAGGAAGTTCTTAATATAGTTTTAGTCCATCCTCGCAAGCCACTGGTCCTGAGTGAAAACATTGCGTTTTGCGCAGTTTGGGGGGGGGGGGGGGGATTTCTCCACTTTTAAGCATTGATCAATCAACTACCATTCACTCACTAATTCTAGACACATTCTTTCAACAATCTGTTTATATTATCCACCTCTCAACTCTTTATAGTCAGGGACGTAGCAACAGTGGGGGCCAGGAGGAGGCCTAGCCCCCCCCCCCCACTTTTTTCCCCAACATTACCTTTACTATTGAGAATGTCCACTGTAAAGTTGGTTCCCCCCCCCCCCAATTCTTACCACCGTATAGTGATATGAAGGAAATGTAGTATTGTATGTATTGTATGCGAAAAAATTGGAAGTAAAAGGAAGTTGGCCTTGGAAAAAGTTGGGAATTTTTTTTTTATGCTTGTCAACTTTTACAGGTAAGTAAAAAAAAATTCTCTGGTTGCCCCCCCCCCCCCCCCCATCACTTTCAAAAACGATGCTACATGCCTGATAGCAGTCTCTACAGGCGATAAACTCGCTTGAAGTGTATTTTCAGCAATTTAACAAACGATTCTAATCAAATCAGTTTACCACTGTAAAGGATTTGGAGGTGGATAAAATATACAGATTGGTTACAGAATGTGTCTAGAATTCGGGAGTGAGAGTTAGTTGATTGAACAATGCTGGAAAAAGGAGAAATTTCCCCCAAAGTGCGCAAAAAAATCTTCAGCCGTAAATGGTACCTTTTTTTTTGCATTACGGGATCTGTAGCTTTATGGACAAGACTAATATTTAAAACCACAACGCTACAGTTCTGCAGCTAGGAATTAGGTCACACCAATAAAATTTATTGTTCGTCGGACCCGCGCGCTCTTATTTAAACAAAACTATACAAATAATATAAATTTGAAATTCCCGCACCATTGGAATTCTTTGCTGTTTTCTGTTATATTTCCGCTCTATTTATCGTACTTTTAATCTACTTACTCTGCAAATCAGAAAAAATATAATTGTCCGCTCAATTTTTTTCACGCCCCGCCTTAAAATTTTGCCTTCAAAAAAGTAATAATATTATTTAACCGCTACCCCGCTCGTACTTTTTTCATCAAATGTCCGACGGACAGTGTGGCCTTATTCACATGTATTGACTTTTACTTCCTTTCCTTTTTTTCTCAAATTTCTTCTATATAATCTACTCATTCTAGTATATGAATGTATTGAGATGTACGACAATTACATGTACAATGGAAGTTAATCCTTTCATTTTCAAAACAAGATGGAATGGAATGCAACCCCCATTCGAATTAAATTCATGTCTATTAAGGACATACACAACGTACCTTACCTACTGATAATTTTCCAAGATATTCTAAATTTAAACTTATAATATCATTAAATGTTCTTGGACAAAAAATCAGCATGCGTTTCCAGGGGTTTTGAAAAGATATCGAATTTTGAAAATTTTTGCATTATTTAAATAAAAATGTACAAAAATTATAAAACATGAATTTCAGATTTTTTTCCATCAAAAATTGTTTAAGAAGAGGTGTACAAATCCATATATAGACATTAAAAATATTGCACACAGGCCCTTCATTTAGTGGAACTCTTCAACTCCAAGGCAGAATCAAAACAAGAGGCCCACGGGCCTTATAGGTCACCTGAGTATCATGTAACAACTTTCCAGCGATTGTATTTGACTCGTTTTTAATCCAAAAGCCATGAAATTCACAAATTTTGAAGGAGGCACCATTGAATCAAAGGGCACATTTCAAAATTAATTCATTTTTAGTCAAAGTACCTCAACTGGTACCCCTGACCCAGCAGCCCTGAAATTATCTATTTTGAAAGAGGCCCCTTTCTTCATTATAAGGCCAGCATTTTTTTTTAGGTTTAGTTATGAACATTTCAATAAAAAAGTCCCGAAGGAGAAGGAAATAAAAATTTTTTTTTTGATAAATCAATTATTAACAATTGTTCAATCTTTTTTTATGTATTCTAAATAGGCCCCTTACCACTGGACACATAATGCTTACAATAGGAAAGTAGAACATTTAATTGCTTATTTCATCATCTGCCAGTCTGGGCCAGTTATATAAATTTTGTGATGTTTGTCAAAATATATTTCTAAAAATCAATTCTTTAAAAGTCTTTCAATATATCTTCATTTTTTGAATATGTGTTAAATTGTAGACATTGTTCTAAAATTTACTTGAAGCCTAAAATTATAATTCCTATCATGAAACAGACAGGGAGTATTGAGGAGAAGGGTGAACTTTTTTTTCAATTAAGTGTAAAATAATTTTTCTGGCTGATGCAGATGATACTACACGCCTGTATATATTTGTATATTCTTGCCTTTTAATAGTTTTTTTTTTTTTTAATTTCTTATTGTTTATTTCTTCCTCAAATGGACTTAACTTCTCCTAGTTTTATTCATTACATCTGATGCATAAGCAACATTTTCTATTGAATTTTTTGACTTAAGCTATAACAGAGACCTAAACAATGTCGCTGGCAATATGCAATAGCTACCATGGGCAGTTAAGTTTAAAACCTGGGGGAGGAAAATAATTTACAGACAGATACTTTTGAAACTATACTCACCAGCATGTCATTGTTAAGTCGTCAGCATTTTATTTGTCCTTTGAACGGGTGAAACGTTTTGAATGGCACTCGTATCGATGAATTTTACACTAAACCAAGGTGTCTTCTCAGTTCTAGCTTTCTCAAACCGGAAGTGCGAGTTCGTTAATTTGAAATGTCGATCCCGACTCAAATTTGACATCGGAAAGAAATTTTTTTTATTTTTTTCTGAAAATTCAAAACCTTTACAAAACTTAAAATAAAATAAATCCTGGCCTTAAATAGTTTAATTAGATCATTAGTATATTAACCAGGAGCAAAGAAGAAGATGTTCAAAGAATTCAAACTATATATAATCATTAGAGCCCCACCCTAAAACAAGAACCCCTGACCCTATAAAATTCACAATTTTGGTAGAGGCACTTTTGCTCAAATAAAAGTTATTTATTCAATACCCAGGAGCAGAGAAAAGATTTTCAAAGAATTATTATTTTCACTATGTAATCAATAGATTTTTTTAACACCAGAACCCCTGACCCCGGGGCCATAAAATTCACAATTTTGGTAAAGGCAATTAACTTGTACTTAATTTAATACCCAGGAGCAGAGAAGAAGACTTTCAAAGAAATAATGTATTTTCACTACCTACATATTTAGCCCCGCCCTAGAACTAGAACCCCTGACCCCAGGGCCATGAATTTCACAATTTTGGTAGAGGACTCATTGCTGATCACAATCATGCAAACAATTTGACTGCTTGATGTCCAGGAGTAAAGAAGAAGATTTTTAAAGATTGCATTAATTTTAGTGGTTTTGGCACCCCTCAGGCCCCAGGGGGGCAGGGATCATGAAATTCACAATTTTTGTTCCCCTTCACTTATAGATGCTTTGTGCCAAATTTGGTTGAAATTGGTTCAGTGGTTGCAGAGAAGAAGCTGAAAATGTACAAATGTTAACACACGACGCACGACGGACGACGACGGATGAAAACAGATAGCAATAGGTCACCTGAGTTTACTCAGGTGACCTAAAAAGTTAAAACTACGTTGCGTATGACCTTAACATGAAAGTCAAGAAATTTTACTGAAATTCTAAAGGACATTATGTACTCCTTTAATTAATATACTATTATATGAACCTTTCTCCTTCCACAGAAGCCAATTTGGATATAAAAGCATAAAGTGTACACTTAAACTTGTTTTATTTTCTTCCTTGCATGGTCATTTCAACATAAAAGTATTTGTACATACATTTTAAAAATTTGTATTATGACAAGGGATAATTTTCACTGAGTGATTAACAAATTCTTCAAAATTCTAAACAAAATATGATAAATCTTCTACAATTGTTTCTATTAAAGAGCTTAACATTAATGGACTGAAGAAAATAATGCATTCCTTTTGAAAATAAAATAACCTAACAAAACCTGCTTCAGCTGTGTATTGTATATGAATATCCATCCACTGATCTCCAAGTAGACATGATTGAAGAATTGTGGTTCTATGAACTATCATTTGGCAAAGAAAAATTCTGTACATTTTAGTTTTAAAATTTGGTCATTTTTTGTATAATTTTATAAGGAGCTCTCCTTCTAAAGGAGATCAATATAGTCTAAAAATGGCCACAACCACCAGCCATATATAAATTTCCTTCTTATGAATTCTGGCATGTGGTAATTTGAAGAAAAAAATGAATTGAATCTAAATGATCTAGGCCACACTAATGAAAATTTTTGTTCGTCGGACCCACGCGCTTATTTAAACAAAACCATACAAATAATATTAATTTCAATTTCTCGCACCATAGGAATTCTGTGCTATTTTCTGTTCCATTTCCGCTCTATTTATTGTATTTTATATCTGCTTACTCTGTAAATCAGAAAAAATATAATTGTCCGCTCAAATTTTCACGCTCCGCCTAAAAAATTGCCCAGCAAAGAGTAATAATATTATCATTTAACTGCTTGTACTTTTTTTAAATCAAATGTCCGACGAACAAGAAATTAAATTGGTGTGGCCCTACATAACTTTTTAAGCTTTGTGAAAAATGGTAACACTACATGATTGTATATATAAAAAGAATAAAATTACATGTACATGCATTAATATAAATTATAAGGCAAAATAATCCATCTTTAGATCTATGGTATTGTTGATATAATATTCAGACATAAAGTTCTTTAATTTTCTTTATGACTAATGCCTTCATTTTTTTACTTCCTTAATGTCAAATCAAATCCTTTAATGGTAGTGCTTTGGGTCATGTTGCTGTGAAGATACATCGGAAATATGCAGTTTTCTTCTTCTCCCTGTCGTTTGGAGTTTTAAGGTACCGAGATAATACCTGAAATTAGAAAACATCATTTCTGAGCATTTAAAGCAATGTAATCAAGCAAATTCAAATAATTGTGGTCCCTCGCTTTCGGTGTCTTAGTTTGTAAGGTGCTATTATATATAGCATATTGTGTTAAATATTAATTCCCTATCATATATTGTCAATTCCAAAGCAATATTTTGAATTAAGGTCAAATAAAAAGGTCAAGGATTATAATCATTCCAAGGTCCGAAACATCTCGATCTTGTCTCACAAAAGGGACATCAAAAATGAAAACCAAAATCAAAAGTTACAATGAAAACAAGAGGCCCATGGGCCCACATCGCTCACCTGAGCACATGGGCTAGTTAAAAAAACACAAGTCAGCTCAGTATTGAAGTTTACTTGTTGGGGGGGGGGATGAAATTTATTGAAGTTTACTTGTTGGGGGGGGGGATGAAATTTTTTAATACTTGAGAACTCGCTTGATTAAAATTATATGTTATACATGTACTGCTGAAAATTCACTTCAAGTGAGTTTTTTAACTGTAGATATAACTAAAAATGGTTGGGAGGTGGATAAAATATACACTATTTTATACAGAATAAGTCCAGAATTAGGAATGGAAAGGTAGTTGATTGACCAATGCTAGAAAATGGAAAAATTTTCCCCAAAAGTGCGCAAACAATGCCCCGTAAATTCCACCTTTTTTGCATTACGGGACCTGTAGCGTTAGAGTCAGACAAATTATAAAACCATAGTGCTACAGATCTGCAGCTAAATTTTGCCATACTTGAAAAGAAGATTTGTCCTACATATTACTTGATCTCCCATTGTGACCCCTCGTTAACCCTCCCTAAACCCAAGAGATCATGTTATGAACAAACTTGAATTAACTCTGAGGATATTTCCATATTAATATCACAATCATAGCTTTGCTGATCTTGAGCAAAGGATTTTAAAAAAAAATTCCTATATATTTCTATATAAAAATTTGATCAGCCAGTGTGGCCCTGCCCTACCCCCGGGTGTCATGATTTGTACAAACTTGAATCTACACCACCTAAGGATGCTTCGACAAGAGTTTTATCTTTCCTGGCCCAGTGGATTTTTTAAGATTTTTCCTATATACTGTAGAAGTGGAAAACATTACGGTGTTTTTAATTTCACTATGTTCACGATTTCTGAATTTTCCGCGAACTTTAAACCATCGTGATTATTATTTTACGTCATTTCTACCTAGAAACAGTCATAGTACCCGAGTTACAAACGATTTTGAAATTAAAACCACCGATTTTTCCAAACCGTATATATTCTATATTCTATGTAAACCTTTGATCAGCCATTGTGGCACCGCCCTACCCCGGTGAGTCTTGTTTTCATTGTAACATTTGATTTTGGTTTTAATTTTTGATGTCCCTTTTGTGAGACAAGATCGAGATGTTTCGGACCTTGGAATGATTTTAATCCTTGACCTTTTTATTTGACCGGGGCTCACCTGAGCACATTGTCTAGGAAAAAGCACAGATCAGGTCAAAACTGAAAAATTGAGAGGCGGGGGGGGGGGGGGGTCGCTTGGTTATGATTTGAACAAACTAAAATATACATTAAGGGGGTTGATTCCATATAAATATCACTAATCATGGCTTTGAAGTACTTGAGAAGAAGATTTAAAAAGATTTTCATATATATTCTTATGAAAGAGTTTCATCGGCCATTGTGGCCCCATCCTACCCCTGGGGGTCATGATTTGAACAAACTTGAATCTACACTACCTGAAGATGATTACACATGAGTTTCATCTTTCCTGGCCCTGTGTTTCTTGAGAAGAAGATTTTTAAAGATTTTTCCTATATACTCCAATGTAAAACTTTGATTGGCCATTGTGGCCCCACCCTACCCCTGGGGGTCATGATTTGAACAAATTTGAATCCACACTACCTGAATATGATTCCGGGTGAGTTTCATCTTTCTTGGCCCAGTGGTTCTTGAGAAAAAGATTTTTAAAGATTTTTCTTATATACTCCTAGGAAAACTTTGATCAGCTATTGTGGCCCCATCCTACCCCGGGGGTCATGATTTGAACAAACTTGAATCTACACTACCTGAAGATGATTACACATGAGTTTCATCTTTCCTGGCCCAGTAGTTCTTGAGAAGAAGATTTTTAAAGATTTTTCCTATATACTCCTATGTAAAACTTTGATCGGCCATTGTGGTCTCACCCTACCCCTGGGGGGTCATGATTTGAACAAGCTTGAATCTACACTACCAGGGTCTGACAAATCCCATTGCCCGACGCCCGGGGCTAGTGAATTTTTAAGGGGGGAGGCAAGTGAATTTTTTTAATAGGTACATGCCCGTGGGCAAGTGACTTTAAAAAAAATCAATAAATATTTTTAAAAATGTTATAGGACAGGAGTCTGAAGTTCTTATCGTCAAAAAAAAAAAAAAAAAAATCCGGAAAGAAATTTTCCTACCTTCAACTAAAATACACCATGATGGCAATATGTTTTGGGGGGACACACTTAAACTAATAGATCTGGGCTTGGCCTAAAAAATCTCGCAACAAATTCAGTATTCGGAGCGTTTTACTATTTATTCAAGTTAAGAAATCCAATCTGCTTGACGACTACAGGCCGTTTCTGGCCCTTTTTCCACTTTAACAGCTCATCCTGGACTCCATGCCACTAAACTGGAAGTAAATCTCGCAGTGTATATTTGACGTCTATGAACATGATCATGATGATGAAAGCTTGTTCAAATGAAATAAAATAAATAATTATTCAACATATTTTGATTCAGTTATTTTAAACATATTTAAGAAAACTTTAAAAGTTATCAATTCTTTTTCTTACTTGTAAGACGATATGTACCAGGGACAGATAATTCTATTTTTACACGGTGCCAAATTTAAATCATTGAAAAGCCAAGTCAACAAAGAGCCAAACAGCTTGTCTTACCGACCTGATGAGGCATTATTTTGTTTTAAAAATATATTTTTTTTTAATTGATCACATATGGAAACATAATATTGTACATGAAGATTTACATACAATTTTTTTCTTTTCTTCAATTACGTAAAATATTCACTGCGGTGTTCACTTCCAGTTTAGTGGCATGGAGTCCACTCCATACTCCACTAATCAACCTCTTTCAAATGACACCAAGGTCAATGACTTTGTGACCTTGACTGTGACCTTAATGCTAAAAATAGCTTTTTCCAAACTTTGTTGCCGCCGGGCGCATAGTGTTTCACAAACACATCTTGTTTTTTTTTATGGTCTACTTACCCTCTATACTAGTACTGTGTGTACATCTGTCCTCCACATTCAGCTTAAGTACAGGATCTTGGCTAGAAGTTGACAAAAATTCAGGATACCTGTAATTTAAAGAAATATCAGTAAGAATGTGCTGCAAATCACATATTCCATATAATATCAAATATGACACTATACCGGGGCAAAAAAAATATACATGACTGTACTCATGTTTCCTGTCACCTGACCTATCCTCCATTTTACTCTCCGAACCTCATAGTTTTTTTTTTCACGTTTTCATTTTTTTTGCTATTTTCCCGAAATGTTTAAATCGGCCAACAATATTAAATGTTTTTTACAGATGAGTTTCAGAAGCGTTTTAATACAAAACTTGGGCAGACCTGTCAAAAAAATTATTGAACATACCAATGAGAAGTATGAAAGCCCTAACACCAACTGTGCAAAAGTTATAAGTTATAACTAAGGTTGAAGAGTGATATATTTTTGTAAAAGTGGTCAAACTTCAAGGTCAAGAGGTCAAATTTGGTGGTGGTGGTACCCAAAGAAAGGTCTTGTCACAAGAAATACAAGTGTACAGCAGTGAAATATGAAAGCCATAGCCCCACTCACTCCAAAGTTATGAGCAAGGTTAAAGTTTTTGAGGACAAACAGCCAGATGGACTACAGGGCAAAATCTATTTACCAATACGTCTTATTTCAACTATGGAAGAGTTTAAGATTTTAGTGCGCTCCTCTGTAAAAAAGTTGCAGAGTGTACAAATCTTTCAGGATTTCTGGGACAAACGTAACATAAACATGTAAACAATATGTTGGATGTCGATGAACAAATCCTAACAAAAATCAAATGAATCATTTTATTGTTGTGGACTTTATACATGTTATATGCATGAAGAGTAGAAAGGACAAAAATATCAATTTTTATCTATTGTTTATCATATGTATTTAATTATCATCTAAATATAATTCACATGCTTTGGAAATGTATTTTATTATTGGATGATAAATGAGATGGGAGTCCGAGAACATAACAAGGGATAAGCCTATAGCGCAACAAACATGAAGGTGAAAAAATTAAATCTCAATATGTTATGTCGCGACTACCAATGAGTACCTCGCAGTTATCTAACTTACCTCCGCTCTTTTGCGAGGGAGTCAAGAAAAGTCTAAATTTCTGGGGGCAAATGACATTGTTTACATTAGTGACAATCGAATGATTCGAACAATTTAATGCCAAAATCACGATGTTTTGCCAGATATTGAATTCCAAATAGTAGATTGTCAAATAAGGAAAGTTAAGAATATTTTATATACTGAAAAATGTGACGATTTTCAATGAAAATTTAACTATAAGAGTCCGCTTAATTAAACATATCTTTAAAAATGTGACAATTTAGGATTGGCTCCTCTCAAAAATGTATAAGGCTGGTTCAGCGATTGTAAGCGAGGTATTCCACCAGGATTTTTTACTTATCTGTCCTTATAAATGCTACAATTTCCTTTTCAAATGATCTTGCATTAATTGTATTGAATAGCACATTGCTCCCACCCAACAGATGATTCCTACCTCCTTCATGAAAGAGTTCAGCTAAGTTAAGTAATCGCGATATCAAGTATTGTATCAAAATTTTCCGTAATATTTCATCTAAAATTTAAGTATACTTTATGTAAATCTGTCAAATCTCTACAACTTATACATATCTCATGAAGATTGAAGTTTTTGGCCTGTAAAATATAATACACACGCGAAAAAGGGCATATTGAGTCATTTTTTCACACTTTTAGTGTTGTAAAATTGGACAAATTTACTATTATCAAATTGAATGAATATTTTTTATATAATCAAACTTATATAATTATATAATTGATAATTTTAAATGTTATAAAAGGTTAGATTTGTTCATCCTTAGAAATTTTAAAAAGACAATGCACACAGGAATTATACTTTTAATAAATTTTGTTTACTGCTGATTAAGTGATTGTGTGGTGAATAAAACCTATTGATGAAATACGGGTGCTAAATCTAGTTTTGATAATATTTTTTGTTTCCAGTATATTTCTATGATTTTGGCCATATTGCGCAAAAAAGTATGTAAATTTCAAAGTTTTTGACCAATTTTTAAACATTATAATGTAAAAAGGCCCAGAACTTTTGAAAAAAATGTTTTTTTATTGATATACTGTTTATATTCATGTTATATGCATGAAAAAGACAGTAGCACCAGTCAATGGTTATCAAAAATTTTAATTTTTGCCAATCTTATTGGACTTTTCAGCTGAATTCAATTTTTCATATAAAATTTAATAATTTTTAATTGTTAGCTGCTTTATAGTCATATCTAACAACACTACACACTTTTTAAATTAATTTTATTATTGGATATACTATTTTGATTTCCAAAATTGCGATTTTTAAAAAATAATTTTATGATAAAATCTTTTCGAAAGTCCACTAGTTATGTCATACACAAACATGATATTAAATGCCAATTTCAAACTTGTGCTAGCATAGTTTAGCTGAAAAAAAAAGAATGCATGTTTTTATTGCTAGGGTTCAATCTATCAGATAAAAAAGTTAAATTTCTGGGGGCAAAAAATTGCGACATTATTCTACATTAGTGACAATCGAATGATTAAACATATTTTTGCCAAAATCAATGTTTTGCCAATTATTTGATTGAAATAAGGAAAGTTAAGAATAATTTTATATACTGAAAAATGTGACGATTTTCAATGAAAATTTAACTATAAGAGTCCACTTAATTAAACATATCTTTAAAAATGTGACAATCTAGGATTGGCTCAAAAATGTATAAGGCTGGTTCAGCGATTGTCTAGCGAGGTATTCCACCAGGATTTTTTTACTTATCTGTCCTTATAAATGCTACAATGATCGATCTTGCATTAATTGTATTGAATAGCACATTGCTCCCACCCAACAGATGATTCCTACCTCCTTCATGAAAGAGTTCAGCTAAGTTAAGTAATCGCGATATCAAGTATTGTATCAAAATTTTCCGAAATATTTCATCTAAAATTAAAGTATACTTTATGTAAATCTGTCAAATCTCTACAACTTATACATATCTCATGAAGATTGAAGTTTTTGGCCTGTAAAATATAATACACACGCGAAAAAGGGCAAATTGAGTCATTTTTTCACACTTTTAGTGTTGTAAAATTGGACAAATTTACTATTATCAAATTGAATCGGAAGAACACAATCACTTATATAATTATATAATTGATAATTTTAAATGTTATAAAAGGTTAGATTTATTCATCCTTAGAAGTATTTTAAAAAGACAATGCACCAGGATATGGATATAATAATTATAACCTCTTCACCATGCACGTTCTCATTTTGTTTACTGCTGATTAGAGTGATGTCCCTTTGGTGAATATAAAAGTTAAACCTGCTCGGCTTGAGAAATACGGCTTGAAAAATATAGTGATCTATCGATGATAATATTTACAATCGATTGTCGCCAATCTGGGCCTTTAAACGACGATTTTTCGATAGTCAGCGACTATCATAACAACACTACACACTTTTTAAAACAATGTTTTGAAATGTATGAGTGGGTCTTCACTCCACTTTTTTTTTCAAGTTTATCCTCAAAGTTTGCATACAAAATGAAATATACTATTTTGATTTCCAAAATTATGGAGTAAAAACCCAATAAACCTTTTAAAAAATTATAATTTTATGATATAACTTTTGTATCTTTTCGAGAAAAACTTGAAGTCCACTGAGTCAATGGTCATATCACAAACATGATTTAAATGCCAATCCTCATCAGGACTTGTGTAGCATAGTGGTTAGCTTGCTAGTCTCAGTAGAGAATGCTACTCAGGATTTTTATTGCTAGGGTTCAATCTAATGGATACATGTACCACATTTTTATATCTGTGATAGTCAGTTGGTGAAAAAACTGCAACAAAAATTGCGTACAGATCTCGAGACACGTGGATATATAGGAAGTTGACATCGAATTTGCATAAAAATGAATCTCACTACCAGTATATAATATGCCTCGACAAAGAGTGTTAAAAAATTTCAAACTTCTTGCTACCATAGTAGTTGCTGAAAAAAAAAAAGTATAAAAATTTACACGCACAGATAAACAGGAAGTTGATGTGAGATTTCCTAAAAAAATAATGCCACCATTATCCCTCAATATGTAATGCCTATAGAAAGATAGACAGACATGCTAATTCCAATTTACTCCCCAAATTTGATTGAGAATGGGTTAAAATAATTGTATGTTGTTATTGAATATTCCTCACAGTTGACTTGTAGGTAATACTTATCATTGCTGACTTGTGGGGAATATTTCTCACTGTTAACTTGTAATACTTTTCATTGCTGACTTGTGGGGAATATTTCTCACTGCTGACTTGTGGGGAATATTTATCACTGTTAACTTGTAATACTTTTCATTGGTGACTTGTGGGGAATATTTATCACTGCTGACTTGTGGGGAATATTTCTCACGTAGGTTATATTTATCATTGCTGACTTGTGGGGAATATTTCTCACAGTTAACAATTTTAGGTAATATTTATCACTGCTGACTTGTGGGGAATATTTCTCACTGTTCACTTGTGAGGAATACACATGTATTGACCATTGCTTTACCCTTAAAACTTTGTTTCCATATAAATGTTGCCTTTGAACCCAACCAATAAATGTACACTTCAGTGTATATTGCTGACTTGTGGGAAACATTTATCACTTATTGGGAAATGCATTATTTTATTATACATGAACATTACAGATAAAAATTATTTTTCAACAAATAAAATAACTATCAAATCTTAAAAAAAATCAATCATCAATATTAATAATTGTATTGAAACTACATGTATTACTAATCTAATGTTTACAAGTCTTTTAAATCAAAGCACATTAATTTTAAAAACATTTGTTTTCCTTCACTAGATTTAAAACAAATTGCAAATTTTAATTTTCTCAGGTAAAAAAAAATGTTTTCAATTCAAAAATAATAAGTATGTTGAAAAGGATAAAAAGTCATAAAATCAGGAGACAGTATATATAAGTACTAATTTAATCATTGATGGATTTAATTGGCCAATGACTAATTATTATTAACCAAATTTTGATTATATTTTGTAAAATTTTCTGATTATTGTTACACAGTTAGCATGGTTAGCACACATGTATATTTTCTGACAACTTCTCAGCATGTTCATGAGGCTTTTAACCTACTTTGAAATCATGAACAAGGACCAAATTTTTTTTTTATTTTAGATATACCGGTTTATATACTTCTATGTACATGTATTAGGCTTCATAACATACATGATATCAGCATGCTTTTTTTTTTATTATTTCTGTTTTTAGAGCAACGGAAGTACTGTAAACCAACTTTTATTTGAGTGCAAGAAATATTTGCCAGTTTCATGACCTACATTTACTAGTGAATAGTAAATTATTAATTGCCCTGAACTATTAATTTTGCTTTATATTTGTAGAGAATGTTTCCTTTCATTAGTCACGGAAATTAATCAACACAGATTAGATATGCAAATAAAAGATGACACAAATAGGGTACATGTGTACTACCTGGTAGTTGGTTTACAGTACTGCTCACATATAGAGTTCAAAATGAGATTTTACAGCTATCTTGACTTACCAATACTAAATCCTTCTGTTTCCATACACAAATCCAGACAAAATGCTTTCAGTTATAATACTCTAGTTCTTTACATCCTTCATGTCCATGCAAGCGTGTCTGTTGACTTTGACTCCAAGTCTCAGTCTCTAACATTTTCAAGAATAAAGTTGTATAATTTGCTCTTGTGGTGAAAACCCGAAAACCTGCAATGATAATTTTGCTTTCAGTTCAAAGATTTCATTGTATATTTTTTTTAAAGTGTTCATATCTTTACCTATAATTACAAGACAGGTATATCTCCACATCACTCAATAGTAATTTTTGACCCCATGCGGCATGCCAAAATTAAGACTTAATGTATGCCCTTTCCTGAACCATATTGTTAACAGTGGGTAGGTAGGTATGAAAAATATTTTACTTTTTTCCTTCTTGTGACATGGCCCAGAGAGCTTTCCCTTTTAAATCAACCGTACAATAACTGCGAAACAGAACACTTTCTCGTGGATGTTTGATGAGCAGAAACTGTTTTATATGCAAAAAATCAACGATACAGTACAACTTATTTTTAGGAATGACAGAAAACTGAATCAATACCTTAAATGATAGTCATTGAAATTGCATGATAGTGCTGTTAGTATTTATTTAAATTTAATTAAAATGAGAATAGAAATTTACAGCGTAAAGTTACCAGAGGCAGATTAAAAATTTTTAGAAAGGAGGAGTGGGTGCAGAAATCAAATGGTTTTCTTAAAAAAAAAAATAAAAGACCAAAATCAGGAAGCATTATCAGACCCAAAACTTTGAGCGCGATCGTTATATGTAAATAAATTTAAAAAGGTATAAATTCAGTTAAGCAAATATAAATAATTATGAATAATAGATATTGAATCTTAAAATCTCAACATTACCTTTCAATTTTATAACCAATTTTAAATTTTTAATATGCTCGCTATCATAAAAGCTGATCTAATTGTTATTACTATGTTTCTCCATTTCCTCCAATTCGCATTATTTTGTATACCACGCCCAATCATAATTCAATAGTAATTGAGGTTTTGAAAAGGATTTTTAGTTATTTTTTACATATGATTTTGTTTCTTATTTATTCCATCAGCATCTAAACCCCAAGGCCAAGGTTTGAATTGTAACAAATTTTAAAAATAAAAGGTGATCTTTAATTAACAATAAGTATTTAATTAAAATGAATTTATTAGACATTTTAATTGGGCCTAAATAAATAAGTAGTGTGTTTTCAGCATGTTTAGTTCCCCGCCTAACTCTAAGAAGTATAGGAGCCGACCCTCAATATTTTTTCTGCTAATATCTTTCCATGAGTAAACTACTGTATGTATACTTTAAAATGCAGGCTTCATATTTTAGCGGCTTTGGTGCAGACAACAATGCACTAATTCATGAATACTGCTAAGAAATCATTTACATATTGATATATACAATACACCGCACATACATGTGTAGCGCTAATTTATGATTATGCCAACCCAGTGATTATGCTAAATTTTGAAAGCACCAAATTATATACACATATTACAGTATTCGGAATTCCAGTTTACAATTAGAAATGAAATCCCAATCTTGATCACTTCCATGTTTGAGAAATGCATATCTTACACATATTAATCAGAAATATTTTGACAGTGAAATCCTGGGGGAAAGTGGCAGCGTGCCTGCCAAAGTGGCAGCGTGCCTGCCATAAAATGTTAAAATAAAATAAAAATGTTTTTCCTACCTACCTACCCTATCTTTTCTAAGGTTAAAATAGGAAACACTATCTATTTATCTTGGCCTTAGCAAAATAAAAAAAAAATACTTATGATACATCGATAATGATGGTCTAAAATCATGAAAATATTTTCAGTAGGGCAATCAGGATGAATGTAGAACAGGGTGCAGGTGAAAGATAATGAAGGCAAATGGACACTATGCAAACCAACGCATGCGAAGAAATATATACAAGTAGGAAGAATGACTTGATAAAAAAACGATAACTAAATCAAGCTTTTTTTGGAAGAATTAAACATGTTAAATAATCTAACCAAGCTAAGAAATTTTAGCTACGTAAATCTATAAATGTACTGATTTCAATGGACCTTTTGAAAAGGTGGAGTTCTCTGTGATACATTTCTGACACTGAGTCAGTGTGTGACTGACATCGTTTATAAATACACGTACAGTTTAAGTCAGATTAACTTTTACAATTAATTCGCCCACACAGGCCTCACTAAACAGCTAAAGACCAGACAGTCGCACCGTCTAGCATAATTTGTATGGGCATGAGGAGGATAGTCGCGTTTCACAAAAAATGGGGACAAGCCTTAAACGCTTACCATATCCCGGGGGTGCTGAATTCATATAAATCCGTAGTTTGTTCTTACAGGATAGCCATTAGGCCTATAAACATGATACAATTAAAAAAAAAAATAACCGAGGTCTAGGTCGGGTCAAACTTTCCCAAAGTTTTACGTGCATTCATTATTAAATGTTACTTTACGAACGTCTGTAAGAAATAACTGCATGCATGATTTACGTAGTTAAATTAAGTTTTCAGCCTATAATATCTTTAAAATATGATAAAAAATCTACTTACCACATATTCTCGGAGCAGCCATTGCCCGCAATAAATTGGTATCATATGGGGACCAGTTTAAATTCCGCTGCGTTCCGAATGAACATTTCCCAGCATCCTCAAACATTCGTTTTACGGTGCAGTGAGAAAATTACTGCGAGTCAATTTTACGGACTTATGGGGATTTTTTCAAAAATGACCACAAATCGAATAAATATTATCAGTAGAACACGTAGAATTCAAAAAACCCCATGACCATATTTGTGGGGAACGAGAGAGTTCCCCACAATTCTGAACTTTCCCCATAAGAAAGGTCCTTTGTCAGGTGTGAGTTCCCCACAAGTCGGTGAGCGCGAGTGCTCTCTCTCTCTCTCTCGCTCCTCCCCCTCTCTCTCTCTTTCTGAAAAAAACAATCTGTAATATAATAAATTGTGTATTATTTTGATTTATGAACAGATTGTGTAAAATAAATAAAGAATTAAAAAAAAAAGAATATCAACAGTATCGTTTTAAGTCATCATTTTGTAAATGCTATGGTTGATACAATGATATTGTCAGCAAAAAGAGACAAATGTTGACTGACGTTTTTCAATTAAATTGTTATTCCGTTATTTATACACTGAATTGACGACGGATTTTCCGGTATTTCCCGACAAGGATCACACGGCGGATGTGACAGGTCAGCAGGGGATGTGCACTCCTCCATGGCACTTGATCCCACCTCTGATGTTTCGGACGTCCGTGTTAATTTTGCTCCTACTTTGTGTTGTTTTCTTGAGATTGAATACTGTTCGTTATCTCCATATCCTCCTTTTCTCTCTCTCTCATTTAGACAAATTAAACATGATTTGTCTAAAAAAATTTGTTTTAATCTGTTTCGTTATCAAAATTTATACAATGTCATTAATAAGATACTAGTATTCTTATATGTACATGCAATAGACCATCCTCTTTCATAAATAGGTATTTAGAAAAAAAATCAAGTTTGTATATGTTTGTGTTACCTAGTTTCCGAATGATTCACACTTATATGATTTAAAAAAAATAACTTGTGAAATTCCATTCAACTTATAACGTTTACTGTATCTATTCATTTAGTTAAAAAAAAAAAAAGATTACTTCCAGCCTTTTACATTAGGTTAATTTATATAGTTTTCCTTGTGTCACAAACAGCTTCTCTAAGACAAGAGAGATAACTCTACATATAATTTGGTTCAAATTTTTTTGATCATTTTGATTGTCAACTAAATTTGGTGAACTTTTGTATGTATAAGTTCACTTCAATTTTTAGCCAGACGCAAATTTAGCAATTTGTCCATAAATAACTGTCATTTTATTTTTCAAAGTTATAAAGGCATTTTTGAAATGCACACTAAAGAAGCTATTACAAATAAAACGCAATCAATTTCTAGCAATATTCCATTTTACCATATATGTATCACAAAATGCCAAACATGACCTGTCTACTGAATATAGGTGGCTTTGTGAATGGTGGTTTAATGTTGGTAAAAACAAGGGTTCACTTCATTTACATTTTGATTAACTTATTTAAACACAAGAGTCAACACAGTAGTTAAAGGTTCAGCGGGTTTTATGATCCTTAATAAATAAACAAACATCTTTATCTTTACAACAGGTCCTACAAAAATCAAAGTATATTAAGCCCCAGCCAATTAAGCCACATTACGCATATATTGTTTATATGGGTGAAATAATTATTTTTATATGTTTTATCAATATTATAAATATATACCATATATGGTAAAAATAATCAAAAAGAACGAAATTCAAAATTAAAAAAAAATGTAAAGATCGCCAAAGTGGGGGCAATACATGACCTTAGGATTACCATATACGCCTTATCCATTAGGCCATCGCCGCTCATGATTAGCATTGAAACATTAAATATTTAACCTTTATTTTATACAAAATTTGTTTGGACAATAAAGTATCACAAAATTTTGTTGAATATTTCCAAAAATCTTGAATTGATTTATTATAAAATATAAAACTATTTTATATTTTTTGAAAGACAGTATATCACATTAATATTTCTAACGCCATTGATTTCGGCTTTTAGATTGATGTAATGTGATTGAGTTCCTCGCTCTGTAATTCAAAATTTATACATGTATGCATTTTAAAATCATGATTGAAAATAAATTAATTATAGATAAAACACAAAAATCTATCAAAAAAGAAAGTAAAAATTTTCTATTATAATTTTTAATATAATGCGGGATATTAACCAATGTTACTTTCTGTGTCAAAATTTAACAATCCTTGCGTAAATTTAATTATTACGTTTACAAACACATTTTGTTTATCATATTCAGTTTCAATTCTTTTTGTATCAAAATGTGTATCAAAATAATTGATTTTTTAAAATGTTTCATAACTTTGAATTTGTTAACATTTGCGTTAAATAAATTTTGTAAAAATAATTGATCATCAAAATCTTCAGTGTACGTCGTGTGTGTATATTTTTCTGTTAGTTAATCGGGGACGGGGGTCTCCAAATGATTTAAAACACTGATCATCTGTTAATATTAACTATTTCTCAATGTGTTTACATCTGCAGTGTTATGTTTATGATTTTTTTCTAAAATCGATTTTGAAATAACAATCACTGAAGATTTTCATTTTGATACTTAGGTTTTCAAAAAAAAGGATAACGAATTAATTAAAATTATTCATGATGTAAAAGCCATTAAAAAGTTTTTATGGTTAAAGTCAATCTTTAAAAAAAACTAAAAAGTGTATATATTCTGTGTTCATGGATAATAATAATTTTAAGGCAGGCATTTTTGGTATTGAAAATTTAATATTTCACAAGGACTTGCTTGTGTAGTAATTTTTAATTTTTAAAAATCATATACACAAAAATAAAAACAACGCATTTTAATAATTTTTTTTAAAAATAATATACGGTTCTGATAAATCTCTTGTTTTACTTATCAAAATGATTAAAAAAAAATTCATAAAGCCCCTGTGGCTATTTTTAAGATAAAGTTTGCATGTTTTGAAATTATGATCAGTAAAAGTTATCAGTTAATCAAATGGATATTAAAATAAATAACATTTAGTTTAAAGAATTCATATAAAATGCACTAAAAGTTTAATGAACCATTAAATCAGCATATATGCCTTAAATTAAAGAAAGTTTGGATATTAAAACCTTTAAGTTTTCAGCTTAATGACTTAATGGTGGCAAAATAACTTCTTTTAACACAAAAATAGCTCTGCTATTATTTCTATTGCTTAAAGGTGGTCTTTCGATTCAGTAATACATACCATATATGTATTCATGGGTTTACATTTATATATATTACAAGTTAAAGCAAATACCATATATGTATTCAAGCTCTTCAAGCAATACATACCATATATGTATTCAAGATCTGTAGCAATACATTCCATATATGTTTTCAGTTGGACTGCAATACATAAATATATTATTCAGCAAACACACCATATATGTAATTCAAGTGAAAAGGTTAAACAATATATACAATATACGTTATTTAGCACTTTATATATATGTTTCAAGTATAAAATTGCAATATATACAATATATGTTTTCAGCAATACATACCATATATGTATTCATATTACATACCATATATGTTTCAGCAATACACACCATATATGTTTAAGTATAAAACCCCAGCAATATATACAATATATGTATTCAGCAATACATACCATATATGTATTCAAGCTCTGCCCAGCAATACAAATATATGTATTCAGCAATACACACCATATTGTTTCACTATATAACATATTGTTTAATACATACCATATATGTATTCAAGCTTTTATTTTAACAGCCAGTTTGTGCATTATATAAGTTGAATAATTCCTTTATTATATATAAAATATTTCCTCATATTTTTAAGTATTAAGTATTCAAAGTAACGCCTGACACGTGTTTAGTAATATTCATTCTGATGACAATGATTTGCTTTTTTAGGTTTTAATAGGTTAAATATGTACTAAAATTCTAATAAGTATTTCATTTTTGTGCAAATGATAAAGAAATCTTACCCAGATGCCACATTCTTTATTTAATTTAACTGAAAAATATTGATGAACACACATTACTACTGTTTACCTCAGTGGAGAAAACACAATCTAGCAAAATGTGTATCAAATTATATCTATCTTTAAAATGTTTATAATTCATGATTTGATAACAGATTTTGTAATAGGTGTTGCAATGCAGCTTGAAATTAATTTAGATCCAAGGGCAGACCGCTCCACCTGAGGAAAACACCAAGAGAATAACAACTTTAAGTATGCTGTGTAGAAATGATTTTTTTTTTCTACAAGTTAAATACAATGTTTTCAAACATTTTCAAATAGTTAATATATATTTTAAACCACAAAGCTATTGCCCAAATGTGTATCCCTTCTCGCGCAGATATTGATTGATGTAGACTGGCAAGTTTTTTAAAAAGATGTTACTTGTGTCTAATTTCATGTCACAAAAGGTAAAAGGCTTTTATGAGACAAGAAGAATAACTCTTCATGATTTATCTCGTCAGGTTTTACTTCAAGAGTTTTTCATAACTTTATTTTTAAGAAAGTTTGCTGTTTTGATTTCAATAAAGTTATCAGTTATTCAAATCTGATATCTATAATAAATTTCAGTCAAAAGAATTCATACACACTATTTTTGAACTCCAAAAATACATATATGCCTATAAATTGAAAAAAGTCAAAACTAGAACCTTTACTTTTTTTCTCTAGAACATTATCATGTTTACACAAAATTACTTTTCCTTTATTGAGTATATTGACACATTATCATGTTTACACAAAATGGCTCTGCTATTATTTCCATTTTCAAAGAAAATTGCTGAAATTGTTTCCTGGATTAATTATTTATTTACGGTTAAAGACATACCCAATGTATTCATTTCAAACTAATGTCAAGAGGCCTTCCAATTGTAGCAGCATCCCTGTTGAGTTGGATTGTTACAGGTAAAACATATTGTCACCTTTGGAATAATGAATTAAAAAAACAAAAAAAAGGGTTATTTACTTTTAAAAAAATAAAAATAGGTAATAGTTTTTTTCTGAAGGAGAAATATATCAATATCTCCTCTTGACGTTTAGCCTTTTAAAATATGCTCAATTTTTAGTCATTTTGGTAAGAAAAATTGTCTTATCGTCTACACTGAAATAAAAATATAAGGAATGAATCTTATTTTAACCCATGTTTTACTATATAACATTTTTTAAGCCGTCAGGTATATTTACGTTATACACGTAGTGCATTATATAAAACAAACTTCACTCCTCAAACGCTATCATTGACATTTTAGCATATTTACAATGACTTGTTGGTGTGAATTGAAGTACATGAAACATTATATAATTTGAAAACATGAAATTGTAAGAATGGGAACATCTTAAAGATTTAACATAATCTGTTAGATGACGAATATACCATTGTATTATTTATATCATTTGGCAGTTTTGATCGCCATTAATTCGGAGCCTTTGACATGTTCCCCTTTTCCGGATAGAGGTTTTGAATTTGTCAATGTGAGTGGTGCTTTCATTTCCAAAAGATAACGTCCATGTTGAATTCCAGTAAAAATGTCATTTTCAGCAGGGGGCTCTATTGGAAAAGTTCAGAAATATATTAAAAGTCAGGGAACAGGGGGATTCTATGTATGGAATTGTTTTGTAAATTAAGGTCATATTGACCATTATGTAAAATGAACCTATATAAGTGTTGATAGATTTGTATAATCTAAATATTGATAAATTAATTTGACATCGAATATCTAAACACAAACATAATCTAAATCTCAAGTTAAACACTCGAATATTTGTTATTTTAAATTGAATCAACCACCCCTAACCCCCCCTCCCCCCCCCCCCCCCCAAAAAAAAGGAAGAAACTCATACGAATTTAAAAATAGATATGAAAGATAACTCTTACATTAATAATTGTTTGGTTTCTCTTTTCTTAAATCAAGTTAAACTTTATTTATTTCAGTTTATGAATAAGTCAATGAAATAGATTTTAATCGTTTGTTAAAAGTAAAGTTTACAAAGATAGATCAGATACTATAAAAACCCATTGTCGCTACAATGAATCAAGAAGCCTTCCTCTCAAATAAAGACTTAGACACTCCAAGTTATTTTCGATATCAATCTGCGGCTCTTTGAAAAAAAGCTATGCCAGATTAAAGAACAACAACAACAGCAGCAACAAAAAATGTTTATTCTTAAAAATGATTGCATTTCTTTTTTCCACATTTGCAAACATGATGAAACAATTTCTTCAAGCTAAACATTAATTATTTTACTTATTAAAATTAGTGCATCAAATCTTCAAATGGTGATTTTTATTTTCATTTTTGTCATCTCAATAATTTTTTTTAAACCTGCCAATTTCTCTCCATATGTAATTTTGGAAAGTTTAAACATTTTAAACTGAATGATGGTAGTAAATCTTAATTTCCTGATATTAAAGAGATCTGATCAAACATTTTTACATTTATAAAATATAAAGTATATTTTTCATATAACTACTCGTATTTTAGATTTAAAACTTGTTTCTCATATAAGGAATGTATGGCACTCCAAATTCACAAAAAATGAGATAATCATAGTTTCACAATCGATAAACTAGGTTTATCGATTGTAAACTATAGTTTACGGACTGTAAACTATAGTTAACAACGTTTATCTATATTTCACATCTGTAAACCATAGTTAACGCGATAACCTATGTTTCACAACCGTAAACTATAAAGGTTCTCTGATAAATACAGTTTCACGATTTGTAAACTATAGTTTACAAACCGTAAACTATAGTTAAGGATCTGATAAATATTGTTTAACGATTTGTGAAACTATGATTAACAACTCTTAACTATTGTTTACGATTTTTTAGTTTACAAACGTGAATCTATGTTTATCAACAAAATATATTGTTAACACTTTATTCAGACAGATAAACTTAGATTAGCATTCATAAACTATACTGTAGTTAAAGACCGTTAAAAATAGTTTTACAGATAGTTTTAACTATAGTTTACAGTCGATAAACCTAGTGCATCATTTGTGAAACTATGTTTATCTCATTTTTGTGAATTTGACGTGCCATAGGAATGTATAAGCAAAAAGGCATTTCTTTTAAATTGATACATCAGATATACATATATAAAGCCCTTCACTTATGTTAGAAGTTCAAATATAAAATCTGTCTCTTATAAAATGATAATTATATATAAACTAATACACACTTTATCTGTAAAAGTGCTTTTATGGATTGACACTTTGAACCTCTCTTAAACACAAAAAAAAGATTCAATTGTTTTAAACAATACGTATTTTTGATATTGTAAAAAAACCTGAAGTTTGAAATACATTTTCAATCAGATGAAAATACTATGCTTGCGAAGTAAGGACTATATTCTAAATTCATTTTCTCTCTTACAAGTTTTTGCAGATTTCATTAAGCATGGTGTTAAAACTTCAAAATATAAATATATTCCTAATGCAAAGGTATGTACAGCAACATGAAAAATGCATTGTTTAGGTTTTTCACGTTACATTTTACAAATACCAAACATTTCATATTTTAATGAGACCGAGTCTAAACACTGTATTTCTGCCCGAGGGATTTTGTTGTCTGTTATTGTTTTAAGACTAAAAAAATCGAATGCTTACCGTCCCAATTTCTTTTGGGGTCATCTCAAGTGTCAATTGTTACTATTGAACCCTATGGGAAAATGTTGGAAAAGCGCCAAATAATTCATTTTTTTATATTTTGTTTAATTTTTGCACTAGAGATTTCTTTTTCATTAAAGTAGATCTAAGTTGGTCTAAAAATCAATTACGAAACTTATTTTTTCAATATAGCCCAATTTCTCTAAAATGACCGCATTAATGCATATCAGTGCAGATGAATTATTGGCACACAATTTTAACGGTAAAATAGCAACTTTTGGATCGCTGGTATGTTTCTTTGGATGGTCTGTCATCAGATTTAAGTATAATATCCATGGACGTCCTGAGTACACAAACGCCATTCTCCAGTGTCATGCTTTTCTTACAAAATCAGAAAATATTGACGTCGTTAAGGCCATTTCAACATTTTTTTTTCTCATTAATTTCGTAAAAATCACCCTTTTAGACCAGTAAGGGTTTTTAAATAATGTTTATTTTGTAATAAAATAAAAAAAAATGGCTTAGGTGTACTGTTGCACTAATGACTGCATGAAATAAATAAGCTGCGCCAAGTCATGCGCACTCGGTTAGACTCGGTCCCGTTAAATATGTACGCAGGCAATTTATCAATATATAACACAAAAATACACTGAGAGGTTGCATTCAGAACTCTTTAATGTGCAGTGTTTAGAGCATCCTTAATGTTTGACCTCTACCATTTAGTTTCCATTCAGTGAAACATAAGGAGAAAACGAACAGTTATCAAGATCCATATAACAATACAGAGTAGGAGCAGAGAAAATATAGAATAATTTCACTAACCTTGCGGTTATCTTATTTCTATACTAGTAGTTAAGTTAATCAAGGAAGGTGTTAAGATTATACAAAAAATCATGTGTCCTGACCTCTGTTTCGTGTCCTTGACATTATCTTGTACATGTAAGATTCCTTTAGGTTCCTTATAACATAAAATATATTTCTGCAGTGTATCAAAATTGTTTATTTCTAATTTCACTCATAAACATTATATTCCTTTGTTATTCAAATTGAAATAAAGTTTGGCTTAGGTTTGCTTATGCTCGTTAGAAGATATTCTATTGTTACACATACCACGACGCAAAAAAGAGAATACTTTCCCTTAAAATGTCTACTGAATTTGGATACAGCGGATCAAATTTTATAATTTTTAGAGCATTCAGGATGTAAAGCAACAACTCATATTGTATCGGTGATGTTTCAAATTTGAAGATGATATAATTTTTTTCTTGTCCTTTTCTGCAGAAGTTGATCTCAACGGTTCATTTGCATTTCGTGCCAATGTTTTGACATTTGACGACAATGAAAGACTCATTTTTGATAATTGGACACCAGTGACGTATCAGAACTGGAATCCTAACGATGAGGGCGAGACAGCAGTTGACCCAATCTTTGGCCTCCTTTTGACTTATCATAACGACGGCAGGTGGCGCTGGGTGACTGAGAGAAACTACACGTACTATACAGGAGAAGACGGACTAAAACTTCCCTTTATTTGTGAGGATTCTCCATTTTATTTGGAGCATGAAGAGTGTTCTGTTACATAATGATTCATTCTCTTTTAATTAAAATAAACATTTGCAACCATTATCTTTTGTTATATAATTTCATTAAGCATGGTGTATAAAGTTCTAAATCATTAAATGGAGTATTCTTAAGTTAACGTCGGATCGTATATTCGTCTCCTCGGAAGTCATCTAGATATATCCTCGGATTGTATATTCGTCTCCTCGGAAGAGATTAAGATTTATTTTCGGATTGTATATTCGTCTCCTCGGAAGAGATCTAGGTTTATCCTCATGTTTTAAATAAACTATGAATAGCATGTACACAAAGACAGACAGTGCATTATATTGTTTCGTTATTTTTCCAAGGAAACTGACTGGGATCTCCTCTCACCTACATACAAACATTTTATCACAAAGCGTTGTTTTTAAAATTTCTATCCGTAATCCAAAAAATAAGGGGCAAATATATTTTCCTAGGACGGTCGGTCCAGTTGTCTGTTTGTTTGCTATTTTTTCCTGATTTATCTGTAAGTGGTAAATCAATTAGCCCTGACTACAGCCTTTAATTGGTTTGAGCTATGAATTTCATATTTCACAGGTTTTTTTCTTTATTTTGACGGTCAATTTCGAATTTGGAATTTGAGCCTTGGTCATATGAACTATGGCTTTAATATTTCACTGGTGTATTCAACGTGTAAAAACTTTTCCTAGGGTAAAAGTATTTTTGACTTTGATCTTTATGTTTGACTCACTTTTAAAGAAATTTTCAAAATTTTATTCTTAGCCATAGCTACTACACAGTTAAATCAAGTGATATCATACTCCTCACGCTTATATTTTGATAAGACCTTCTCTTGAGTACAAACAGTAATGACCTTTAACCTTGATCTTATGGATTTGACCTACTTTTCAAAAACGTAAACTTTGGTCGTATTTACTGAATATTTTGTGCTAGGGGTTAACTATTTTACCGGTTCATTTCTTGTGGTAAGAGCTTCTCTTGAATACCAATATTTTCTTTTTATATTTTTATCCTTTTATTTGGACATCAGACTTTGACCACCTTTTGAAAAAACTTTTGTGATAACTTTTGACTGGTTGATTTCGTGACTTTTATATTTCACCTGTGTATTCTTTCTGAAATTCTTTTGGGCATCATTAATATTGACTCCTTGACCTTGTCCAGTTTGACCTACTTTTGAAAATCTCTAACTTTGGTCATAATTACTGAACTGTTGCTGCTTATATGGTTTTTATTTTAGAAGGTAGACTCATTGTGAGGAACGTTTCTTTTGGTACCAAAACTACCTTTATATTGACCTTGGTGTTTGACCTGCAAACGACAACATTTATCATAAGCCTCTTTGTTTCACAAACTTTTCTTGAATTTTTATCATTAGCTCCTAAAACTTTTCCTATTGATTTAATAACAAATTTCAAGTTGTAGTCTATCAAATTTTTGGATATACTAGTATATAAACCATCGTATACACATTGCATAAAGGAGAATGACTTGTCACACATATTGAATCATTTTTTAAAGATGTAGTCTCATAATTACAAAAGTTTTAGCAAACATATTGATTAATGTTAGCTTGCTTTTTATTTGCAAAAGCAGTTGCAAATATAAGATAACATCTTTCAAAAAATAATGAATCGGTGCTCATTTTTTTTTTCTAACTCCTTGTCTTGTTTTGCAAATTTGATTTTTTTCTAACTTACTTAAATTATCTCTAGCCTAAATAATGAATTTAAATGATCTCAAATTTTGCTTTTAAGATTTGTGACGTCAAAATAAAACGCGTATTACAAATGTAACCTTTTAATCCCCGATCTGTGTTAGAGTGTTTTGAAATAAAAAAAAAACAATAAAACATTACAGTCGATTAAAAAATATATATACATCTTAAGGATACACCAAAGGTTTACAAAGGGCAAAATTTAATTTGCTTGTAATTCTTTCATTAATAAAGATATCATATTAAAAGTAAATATCATTTGAAAGCTTGTTAAATTTACTATTCAATGATCTTAATTTAAATTTTCATTTTTATCTTATCTAAAAGTTATTATTTTAATGTAAATATTGGTGCATTTATATTTTATAAATCAACTTTTTTGTATTCCAACTTTCAAAGTCAAGATTTTGCCTCAATGTAGATTAAAGATTGAACTTTAAAACCGTATCTCAAATTTTTGATAAATCTTCTTATTCAAAAGTTACATTCATTTGTCTTTCAATGTTACCAATTTATTAGCCCAATTCTACACCCCCAATAATTCGAGAACTGAGCAAGATATCAAAAATCCGAGATACGGTTTTGTGAACACACATTTGTGACGCATTCTGGCCAGTTTTCAGAGAAATTGGTCAATAAACAAGGGAGCTAAATCCTTTGAAATAATACCACCAACTGTCTGATTTACTTTACAGTATTTGTGGAAAACCCAATAATACACAACGAGTCTGCCAAAGCTAGAAATATATGACATTTTAGATTCAGCTTTGGATTTTCTCCATATTTCCTAAAATATTCACAAGAATAGGTTCTATTCTTTATTTAGGTTTTTAATGAAGTAAAATAGGTTCAATTCTGAATCAAAAGATAAAATTGCAAGAGCTAAGCTCCACCTCCTATTTCATGGTCATTAGTGACCTGTTATCTCCTTCAAGTTAAAGTTTAATTACTGATAGCCACTGTGTGGCTAGTGAAGAAAAGTGGTCACAGTGATTTATTGCTCCTTTCAGTAACAGGCAGTTACAGAAGGCATTCACATGTGTTAGTGTTTATTTTGATTATTGTTAAATAATTAAAAACCATTCAATAATAACAAGAATGCATTATAAAAAATTGTTTTTTTAAAAAATCTATTGGCAAAAATTAAAAAAAACCTTTGGTGTATCTTTCTTTATTACAATGAAACTTGTTTTATCCGACATGCACGGGGAACAGATTAAAAATATATGTGTTGGAATAAACAAGATGTAGTATTGCAGCGTGTAAAGATCATTGAGATAATTATAAATGACAAATGAAATTAAATGGCTGAAATCACAGTAAAGAGTATTGCATGTGTCGGATTAAACAGGTTCCACTGTAATAGGTTTAACAAAAAAGTAATCTTCATCCTAATTCTCCGTCCAGTTATCTCCATTTATCAGTGTTTGGAAAAAAGAACGAAATTTTTCTATTTTCAAATTTATTACAACACATATAAAATACATCTTTTACTGAATACATCCAGTATCGCTTTACAGAGCCGTTCAACCACCTTCTTTTACTGTTTGTTACTTGATGTTAAATATTAAAAAAAGAACTCAGCGATAAAAATTAATTTAAAATCGTCTCTTGGGGGTTTCCGTAATCCATGGATGATCTTTCGTCTGTTAAAAAAAATAAATTAATACTTCACAGATAAATGTATGATAACATATTTTTTTTATTAAAAAAAACAACTTTTATTACTGAAAATTTCAGAGTGATACAAAAAGAAAAAAAAATGGATATTAAGATGTAATGATGTTTACCTAGTGACGTCTGACCATCATGGTGGTCCCCTTCACTGACGTCCCATTCGTTACTGTGGGGTACCATGGTCTGATCCAGGACTCCGAGGACCAGGGACCGTTTAGGAAGGCGTAGTGACAGGCGTTGAACCACCAGCCTCCTCTACGGGCAGTAGCACAGTTACCAACATCCCTGTCGTTATCTCTGTCTGGGGTACTGAAGTACATCCCAGACAGATCGTGGTAATTAGGATCACCGGTGTTCAACATACTGTCTCCTGTAGAATTAAAAAAGAAAAATATACACGGACACTTGTTTAAAATAGATCAGTAGATTTATATCCACTATACTCGTCCTGATCTCTGTCTGGGTGGAGAAGAATATCCCAGACAGATCGTGGTAAAATAATACCTGAATTTAACATACTGTCCCCTGTAAAATCAATCAAAAAGAGTCACAAAGTGAATTGATTTATATATTTTTAATCTTATTGTCGATAATAAAACTGAAATACTTCTAAGATAGATAGCTTTAGGTGCTGGGAAGAGTGATAATATTTATTTAGTTCGGTCTTAGAATCCCTGGTGTCTATCATACTGGTACCTGCAGAATTAGAGAAAATATATAACAGAGATAATAATTATTAATTAACATCTAATTAATCTTAATACTGAAGTACGTCTGAAATACACAGTTTAAAGTGTTGTTTCTTGTAAAGAGAGATAAAAATAATACAAGACAAAAAACCTGCAAAATTCACATAGCATCCTTTCTAGTGTAACAATAAACAACAGACGTGTTTCACTTTTTAAGCATGGTATTATTGGGGGGGGGGATAAAGGTCACTAGAAATTTAAGAAAGCATCACAAAATGAAATATTAATATTTTTCGGAGACTGTGTATCTAATCAGGTATAACATGCCATACTAAGTAAATCATTAATAACGAGATAAAATATGGTGCATCTGTGAATGTTTTAAGATGCTAGATTTCCTATTAAATAAATGGAAATGTGAAACGGGTTTATGTCTTTAAAATTTGGCTTTCAAGCTTTTTTTATTTGAATATTTATCCGATCAATTTTTTTTTTATCATCAAATTTTCGTAAAATTAATGACGCGCTGTAAACTTCCTATTCCGTAGTAATAAAAAAAGTGAATCATTGGAAATCAGACTAACATGCTCTGTAAACTTTTTCCGTATCAGTTAAAATGTGAATTATAAAAAATCAGGAAACCCAAGCTGAATAACAATGTTGAACAAATGTTATTATTGGATTTATTTGTTTAAAAAAAATAACATAATTTTCCTTGTACATAAAATGTATAATTAGAAATTATATCTACTTGACAATAACACATTCAATATCTGCTGAGTATATAAATTGTATTTGCAAATGAAATTCTGTAATATTAAACATGTTTATTTAGCGTGGAATCAAAAAAAGTATACATAATATCAGAAAAAAACACATCTTTCTTTTTTTCAAGAACTTTATAATCTTTCAATACAGAAAAGAATAATTATGATGATATACGTAATTCGAACCTGATTTTAAGAACTTAACATGATTACACTGACCTAAAGTTCCCTCGGCAGGTCCTGCAAGAAAGAGTTGATATTTCCCTGCTTCGTCAGAGACAGAAAATCGATCGTACAGTTCATACAGCGTTGTACCACTCTGGAGAGTGATGGTTACATACAGGGATGAGGTGTTTTCTTTCGTTAATTTATGGATTATGTCATTCCCTGTATTAAGATATATTTGAAATCATCTGAAAAGTTTCTCGAATACAATTAATTCTTATAAAGTCTATATGAATCTACCGTAATGAAAAATCAAATTATTTTCCATAGCTGTAGACATTGCTAAATTTGGTCTCATTAGAATATGCCGCTAAATGATATTTTTCTTTTCTATTTTTTTTTTAATTATTTGAAATATCAATTAAACACGATATCTGAATATCATAGAACACACATTACCTGGTCTTAACTTTAGATCTTTATTACGCATTATAATTTTTTACTTGCCACAAGAATTTTTTTTATCTTAAAACTTTGAAGGAATAAAAAGTTCTTATTTGAAACCGATTTACACTTACCAATCCAGACATTCTGTTCTGGTGAACCAAAGCCATTTTTATATTCCGTCCTGGTCCTGTTAAATCTCACGGACCCGTCTACGCGTTTCCGAATTGCCTGTAAAAAAAAGCATACATTACATTTCAAGTTATTGCTTCGAACATTCGTAGGATCAATTTTTTATGATATAAACTACAATACAATCCTACAATCCTTAAAACCACCAAAACAAGGTGTGTTATATTAAGTACTTTTAATTATAAAATTAAAAACCTACCGTCCATCCACCGTCCATCGTGGTCATGTCGCAGTAGACAGTTATTGGAATGGTTAATGTTCTGTAGGGGTATATGTCATACACCCCTGTGATGGTTTGTCCATTTTCTCGAAGATCTTTGCAATCTTTGGGCATGCTAGAAAAATCTAAAAAAAAATACAAGAAACTTGATAAAAAAAATCCTGTCCCCTCGAGAAGGACCTAAAAAATCAAAGAAGCTAAGAGAATAAAAAAAACCCAAATATACATACCGTTATCTGAGTAGTATCTCCAGCCGGCCTCCTCAGACGTACCAGACGTTAGACTTTTCTTGTGGGTACGGCACTTCTTCAGTTTAGGATTAAAACCAAAAAACACACACTCCCTTTGACACATTGCGGCGCACTCAGTCAACGATTTAGCATCATGTTCCCCTAAAATGTCATTGTTTGACTTCTTATCATTAAATTCAAGATTCGCTGCATATTTCTTAGAAATAATGGTAGCTTTAGATAAAGCTAAGAAGCCTACAATTAAAGTGATAACCCACTGATTGCTCATTTTTTTTTGTTGCATAAAAATCTGCCGCGTTCTCGTGAATCTGTGAAATTCTGCTAAATGGTCTTTCAACAGCCAGATATATATATATCGTACCATAATCAATGTCTGAAAAGCGATTGGCTAACTGTTACGTATTCTATATTTCACTATTGTTTAAGTATCGATTTTATTGAAGTTCATATGAATTGCCATGAATTTTCATCAACGTTTATTTTGAAATTGCAATTTGAAATTTAACAATGAAAGGTGTTCTGTTTTTAATTTAGCTAATGCCTGTTATGTTATGATGTTGTACAATGTTTTTTTGTTAGCTATCTTTTAAATATGTAATTTTGATATATATATATTCCTTCATTAACTCAAACTGAATGAAATTGGAAATCAGCAATTTTCTAGAATTCAAAGTGAAAAATTATCTAACTGTAAGACATTATAAAGAATGAACATTAAATAACATGTCTAGTTTTTATAAGAAAGCACTCATCGCATACAGCGAATTTCAGTCAAAATTTGTGCCAGAGAATCGAGAGGAAATACTTAACCTCTCACTCTTTGGTAATAAACTTATACGATTCCAAGGGAAAAGCCGATATGTGGAATCATTTATTAAAAGTGGTTTATTAAAAATTAAAGACATTTGGAATTATGTTGTTTTCAAATTGAAAATTGTTTTAGATATAAAGACACCATTTTTAATAAATTAGTAGACAAAAGATGTTGGATATTTGAATATAGTAAAATAAAATCAGCCATTCCTAAACTGTTTTATCCAATACTGAAAAGAAACAGCTCAGTATCAAATAGCGAAACAAAACTCCCTTATAAATTGAATAATAATTTACTTATAAAAAGAGATACTAATAAAGTGGAAACTTTTGAAGATATCAAGTTAAAGAACATAGAAAAAATATTAAACAAGACAATAATTCCAAAATGTCAAGAAAAATGGGAAAATATTTACCAAAATAACATACAGTAAAACTTAGTTTGGGACAGTAT